>NC_056664.1:8027500-8312500 GCF_018350195.1 Panthera tigris | reverse complement strand
TGGGTCTCAGACTCATCAAGAGGAAGTTCCTGCCCCAATGAGGTTGTCTGGAGCATTGAACTGGCTAATATCTGTAAAGTGCTTGTATTTGTTAAGGAAAAAAAATGAAGATTCTTTCCTAGCATACATCTTGGGATCGAATAGACCTTTTTTTTTTTTTTTTAAATGTTTATTTATTTCTGAGAGAGCAAGCAGGGGAGGGGCAGAGGGGGAGAGAGAGAAAGAGACAGAGAGAGAGAATCCCAAGCAGGCTCTGCGCTGTCGGCACAGAGCCTGATTTGGGGTTCCATCTCACAAATCGTGAGATCATGACCTGAGCCGAAATCAAGAGTCAGGCACTTAACCGACTGAGCCACCCAGGCACCCCAGAATAGACATCTGTTTTATTTAAGACTACGATAAGGGAAGCATTAAAGCTTTAAAAGATTTGGTTTTGGTTTTTCGTGTGAGTATACGTCTGAAAGAAAATAACCGTTTTCTATACATCAGCCAGTTGCAAACCACAGATTGTTTATGAGTGTTCATGCTGATTAGTGTGGCTGTTGAAAGGCCGCACAGCAACACACGAGGAAGTGAAAAGGCTGTCGTCTAGAAGATGGCGCAAGTCAGGCAGGGGGGTGTGCTGAGTGGGTACGAAGCTCATCTCCGCAGTGGTGAAGTGTTTGAGCTGCCTGGGAGTTTTTTGTGAATTATAGTCTACATATAGGAGTCAAAGCACCACTTGGATTTCTTGTGTGTAGCTAGCCACCCGTACATGAACAAATGATGACACACATGTGCTAGAATGTGACATCTCTTTCAAATTTTTTTAACATTTATCCATTTTTGAGAGACAGAGACAGAGCATGAGTGGGAGCAGGGGCAGAGGGAGAGGGAGACACAGAACGTGAAGCAGGCTCCAGGCTCCCAGCTGTCAGCACAGAGCCCGACGCGGGGCTCGAACCCATGAACTGCGAGACCATGACCTAAGCACTTAAATGACTGAGCCACCCAGGCGCCCCCTAGAATGTGACACCCTAAGACGCACAGGACGGCTGAAGCGAAGGATCTCTCTGCCCTGTAGTCTGCACATGTCTCCACAGGATGAAGTTCGTTTGAGAAAAGCAATCCTCATCATCCCTTGACTATTAGAGAAGAATTATGATTTTAAAATCCCCAGCTCTGCTGTTCATTTGAATTATTTACATAAGCAAGGCTTCTCCTTCTTAAATTAAAATCGTACTGAAATATGCTTTTTTAGACTTTTGGGTATTCTCAGTTAATTTAGGCAGGCTTGAACAGAATGAAAATCTATAAAATACTGCATTATTTTTAAAGTTAGGCCTCTAACCTTTTACTTTAGAAGGTTTTTCCCCCTCCACATTAATACACTGGCTTATTTCCATTTTTATGATATTTAGTTTTTATATATCATGATAATTATTATTTTGATACATTGAACATTACCCCCAGCCCCCACGCACTTCATTTTCTAGAGAGCCTGTTATAAAATACAAGGAAGATCTACTCCTAGTCTGTAATGATTACAAATTTTTCATAGGTTTGATTGAACCACCTAATTCTGTTTGGAAACTTGATGTGATTTTTTTTTCTACCCTCTTTTCATTAACTGCCAGAAAGGATACATGAGGAAAGTAAGTGTTTTGAATAAAACCAGAGCACTTGATTTACAAAACTAAAGGCTTGATTTAAAGAGTGTGATATGATCTTTAGCCTGGCTGGGTATTATTAAAGGTTTTCATCTGATCTTTTTTTTTTTTTAAGTAGCAAAGAGATACATTATCTCAAACATGACTGCCGAATCTACTCAAACATTTGTTCTGTAAGGAAATTGAAGCATCATCACTTACTGATCCTTTTTGATGATTTCCCAAAAAGATAATGAAAGCAAACACATAGAGTAATAGTTTACTTTTGATAAGAAGTGTTCTCAAAGCCTAGCAACCTACCCAGAAATGTTGAATAAACCTGTAGAAGTGAAATTTTAAAATGTATTCTGTTGTATTTTCACTGATATTTTCATGTGCTTTCTAACTCAAAGATAGTTAGATATGAGCTTCCCGCATTTTATAGATGGCGAAAGGGAATAACTTGTCCAAACAAACGTCAGAACTCACTTGAACCCAACCTGTTTTCTCGCCCCTTGATACTCGGGGTCAGTCAGCTACCTCAGAAAATACAGCTTAAGAGAGAAAGTAGCGACCCGTGTTGGGCAGCGGAGAAGATGAGCAGTGAGGATTGGAGGGACAGTCCTGTAGTATCCAAGGCAGGGGCAGTATGCTGGGGAAAGGGGGAGATAGATGAGAGGGAAAAGGAAACAGCTGTGAAATTAAATTTCTTACCATCGCTCTGAACTACACCACAGTGGCTGTATGTTTCAGGATCTTCGTAACAGCATCATTTCCCAAAGCCCGCGCATCTGGTCTCCGTACGTGTATTTCCACTGATACGTCCGTGGACAAAACACGGACGTGCTGTTAATGTGATGTGTGCCCTGTGTAATTCTGAGCTCAGCACACGAAGAGGAAGCCATGTTTTTAGCTTTTAAAACAATTTTATTTATTCTTAGAGAGTGAGAGTGCGCTCGCGTGCAAGAGCAAGGGAGGGGCAGAGAGAGAGAGAGAGAGACAGAGAATATCTCAAGCAGGCTCCACACTGTCAGTGCAGAACCAGACACGAAGTGTGAGATCATGAGACCTGACGCTAAATCAAGACTCAGCCGCTCAGCCGAGCACCCCCAGGCGCCCCTGCCACAGTCAGTTTTACAAGTTCAAACACTCTTATTTGCCAGGATCCCTGTTCTCTTTTAAACTAGGACATAGCAAATGATAGGCTCATTGGAAGGGAAGTGATTCCTCTGCTGTTAGCAGGGCACTGTGTCTTCCCTCACCTCTTTTCGGGGTGAGGAAAGGGAAGATACCTGCTCAAAGAAAGTGTGGAATTTTCCAAGAGAGGAGAGGGTTCAGAGTGCCTGCATTGGTTGGTGGGGAGGTGGGGGGGAGCAGGATGAGGGAGAATGGGAACAGAACAGAAACATTACCCGAAATAGGCTTATAAAACTAATTGCCCTGAATCAACAATTCATTATCATGGGTTTGCTTCTTAATAATGAGATGTTTCCTTCATTTATCAGGCTGGGCCTTATTTAACCTCAGGACTAACGCTCCACAAAGTCAGGTACTGAAGGTGAGGTTGCCTTGTTAGAGGCAAGCAAGTACTTCCTCAGGGGGCAGTCCTGGTGCTTTCTAGGAAATGCTGGTTGGGGGGAGGGCAATGAATAATTAGCATTAAATCCTTTTTTTTTTTTTTTTTTTTTTTGCCTGCTAGCTTTCTGGCAAGCTGAAGAATTTGAAACTAATCATTTATTTATAATACCTCTTCATATTTTTTTTAATTAGGAATAAAATTTTATGACTGAATATTTTAAGCTATTAACTTTCACCTTCATACAACATTTTATTTGCTGTATAATTCTGTTTATGTGTACTCCAAGTAATAGATTGCTATCACTTAGAATTTTAGAACATTCCAAAAAAAAAAAAATTATTCAGCGTCACCATTATAAACTCTGACTTCAACTAAGAACACATCAGTCGGCCTTAGTTTTGTGATCTGTAGAGTGGGGGTGTTTGGTGAAGAAATAAAGGAAACCATTTCCTTCCCATACTAGTTATACGCCACTGGGCTTGGTAAAATCCACAATTTACAGCTCCAAGGGTTTTCAGAATCCCTCAGCCTATATGCAATAACTGTTAAGAAAACTGGATTAACATTTTGAATTTTAAAACTTCTACCCAAGTGTTTTTTTGCCTAGGCATGAATGATCCATGGGGCTACTGATTTGTGTTAACTAATTTTTCCTCATCTCGTACGTCCCCTAAAAAAACAAACAAACAAAGGCAGCAAGTACATCTTCTGAGCAACCTTTTGTGGTTTTTTCTTCTGTTTATGACCTGCTCTACAAGGAGCTCCCACACCGGCCTCTCTTGTTCCTCACGCCTCTCATCTCTGGTGAAAGTCCGCCTTCATCGTTTACTTTTTTAAAAAGATTTTCTCGTTAGGCAATCTGCACCCGGCGTGAGGCTCAGAACCCTGGAACGCACAACCCGGAGATCAAGAGTCTCACGTTCTACCGACTGAGCCAGCCGGGCTCCCAGCGTCCCTTCATCTGGCTGACGTCAATCTTAGAGGCAGTTTTCTTAGCCTGCACTTTGACACTAGAAGCTCTGTATTTGACCTTGTAGCCTAAAACAGAGCAGGCAACTCTCGGGGACTGTTTTGAGAAAATATTTTCATTGTGTTCCGTCTTTATTGATGAGCGAAGGATGGCAAAAATTACTTTTCCATCTCCCATCTTTTTCTGCTTTACTGTGTTGTGTGCTCACTTTTTTTTTTTTCAAGTTTATTTATTTTGAGAGAAAGCGAGTAAGCAGGGGAGGGGCAGAGAGGGAGAGAGAATCCCAAGCAGGCTCCGCACTGTCAGCGCAGAGCCCGACGTGGGGCTCAATCCCACAAACTGTGAGATCGTGACCTGAGCCAAAATCAAGAGTCAGAAGCATAACCCACTGAGCCATCCAGGCACCCCTGTGTTGCCTGCTTACTACAGTACCTCTGTTTTTCTTTTTAAGATTTTTTTCTTTTTTTGGTGTTTGGTTGCAGACACCGAAAAAGTAGTAAAGAGAGGGTACAACGTTGTGCAACTCCGAAAACACTGGGCCTGAGAGCTGGGAGCTCTGTCCTGCAGAGTAGCCTTGAGCAAGTTACTTAACTTCTCTGTGTTTCTGCACTTACGAGTTGGAAACAACAAGAGGATACCTGAGAAATGAAAAATAAGGGAATCTTGTCAACATGCCTCACAGGAGTGGTGCACCTGTTACGGTCAGTGAAGTGACACATGGGTTGGGGAGGCTGTGTGTGCTTAGGGGCAGGGAGATGTGTGGGAAACCTCTGTGCCTTCCCCTCTGTTTTGCTCTGTAAAACTACTCTAAAAAAATTCAGTCTTTTTAATAAAAATAAGTGAGGAACTATGAAATAAGATTCTCACAGCTGCTGTTTGTTACGGAGGTGGTAACTGAAAACTGCGTTTCTTCTCCAGCCCTTCAAATAAATTTCTGAATTAAATCCTTTGAGGGTAACCTCACAGATGATTTGATTTCAGTGTAGCAATGTTATTAAAAGTATTAACACATGACAGTATAACTACAAAAATATAACTATATACTCCTTAAAAACGCTGGCTCTTTCATTCATTCATTCAACAAATATTTATTGAGAACCTGCGAGGAACCAGGCATGGAGCTGGGCACCAGGGGTATAGCCACAAATAAAGGAAACAAAATCTCCAGTCTCATAAAATACAGAATCTTGTGAGCTTTCATCAAGGTCATTTACTTCCCTTAACATTTTTTAAGGTGTCAGCTTGCTCAAGGTGAGTAGGCTGTTTTGCCCTGCTGTAATGCCATATGTATGTACTGTTCTTAAACTTCACACTGTTCAGGGTGCTGTTTTGTAGCAGAGAATTGTTTATTATCATGATTCTGATATGTTAATGAAGAGGTACTCATTTGCAAATAACTGTTTAATCTGTAATTAAAATCTGGCAGCTCTCTTAAAAATAAAGACAGTTAAAATGCGTAGTCACTGGCCTGCTATATTGAATATGCAATTGCAAAACATTAAGAAAGGCATATCGTATTTATCACTTTTAATGAATCTTTCACCCTGGTCCCAAAGTAAGCCCTTGATGGTATTCCTGTCATCCCGTCCATATGCTTCTGAGAGCATTAACTATTCTCAGGTCTGTGCATGCCTAAGTATAAAATCAAAATCTCTAGGGTTTTTTGGATCATATATAAGCAAGCTCTCTCTATATATATACGATGTATATATATATGTATATATATATATATATATATATATACACATCTCCAACACATTATCATTACCATATCCTCATTAAGATGATGGGCCCCTGACCATATCCTAATGTTTGCTCAGCAATCTGAAATTCATGTATGCAAAAGGAATTTTTCTTATCCTTTTGAAAGAAGAATGATAAATATTTATACAGCCTTAACTCTTTCAGGCAGGCATAGGATCATGTTTTAGAAATGACAAGAAGCTGCTGAGGATCTTTTTCAGCATAATTCATCTTTCCAATAGTTCCTGAACAAATGAGTTGTAGATTTATCAATATTGGACAGTTTTCTTCCTCTCTCCCCATTAAATATGCTTTGTCTTCCTTCTCTGAAATCCTTTGAGTCATGGCTTTGAAAAGGAGCATAAGAGTTCTTTATCTCTGCTTCCCAGGCAGGACTGTTCCAGAGGGCTGGGGTCGGCCCAGCAGGACTGCTGACCTGGGCTCCTGGGGGCTGGGATTCTAACTCCTCCCGCAGACTTGGCTTCGTTAGCCAGTTTAGCATCAGTCTAGACTAAATAGTCATGTATCTGAAGTGTTGCTTTCTCAAAGTTATTTTGCTCTGAAGCCGTAATCGGATAGTGTCACAAGACGGTTCTGTACGTAAAATTGGAAGTCTCCCAGCTGCTTGAATCAGCACCTCCAGTAGGGGCTCTAGATGTGTCTCAGCTCACAGGGCCATCTTCTTGTAGTAGACTGAAGCAGGAAATCCCAGAATTTGCTCCTAGCGGTAACAGGGCCACTGTCAGCTGTATTACTAATAGTAATCAAACCTCTCCACATACATACTGACTCCCCCAAACTAGGTTACTAACCAAAAAATTCCAGGCTCCAGCCAAGTTGTTTTCATTGTTTCTTTCACGTGGGTCAACCCGATCCCCGAATTGTTACTCCCAGTCATTCTGCATTGGTCCTTGCGCCTTGGCAAACACGAAGCCCGGACCGTGCGTCAGCTCTGGAAGAGAGAGGAAGGAGCCGGGGGTGTTGAGACCAGTCCCTGCTGTCAGGCTGGGGCGGGCCACCTGTCCCAGACCCCGGTCCCAGCAGAACCCTGCTGCCTGAGTCACTGCGGGACACCTGGCTGGCGGTCCAGCCTTCTCCATGGAACTCCTAATTTAGAAACACAAGGAATGGCCTTACCCGTTACTGATTTCAAATCCCCCTGTTTTGTTTTTAGAGGAGGAAACTGAGGCCCCAGAGGGAAATGACTCGCTCAGAGTCAAACAGCTAGTTAAGAGCAGAGGTAGAACTGAAGGCCTCTTGACTCTCTGATTAGTTCTTCTTGAGCTCTCATCCTTTTGGCTGGGGTCTGTCTTGGAAGGGAGGGAGACTGGAGGGGCGCCTGGGTGGCTCAGTCGCTTAAGCGTCCAACTCTTGGTTTCTGCTTAGGTCATGATCTCACTGTTCATGAGTTTGGGCCCCACATTGGGCTCTGCGCTGGCAGCACTGAACCTGCCAGGGATTCCCTCTGCCCCTCCCCCACTCACCCCCCCTTCAAAATAATTAATTTAAAAAATTTTTAATTAAAGAAAAGGGAAGAAGATTGTACGAGTATACCCAGAAACCTTTGGTAAGACATAAGGCGGTAGATCAAGACTGTGGCTGTTAGGAGAAATCTAGTCACTGGGGATTAAAATTCAAACCTATTGTCCTTTAAAATACGAAGCCGCATAGAATTTGCGATAATGCATCATCATATTTGCATGCCCTTTTAGGCAACATTTTAAGGTGGAAATAGGCAAAGAAGTAAAAACAAAAAATACAAGGTGATCTATGAAACAGGAGAAATTCAGTGGGAGAGAGGATTTTTAAAAATCCACCCTACCTATAGGAAGGATGATGGAAACCGGCTTTTGATTGCCGAGTGGTTCACCATACAGAGGACGGCCTTCTTGTATTTAAGTGATATCCCAAGGTTTATTTTAACTGCTCACCGCCACGTGCAGGGTAGCATTAAAGTGCCTTCCCCCAGGTCAGCAGTCTGTACTGTTTTTAATGGCTCCACTATTCAGGGTCTCTCAATTCCTGCAATACGGTAACTTGGTGGCAGTCTGAAACATCCAGACCTACTAAATAGGTTCAGTAGGATTCTCTCAGCTACTCGGTGAGTTGGCTTTGGTTTCTGCTGTTTAGTCTTTGGTAACCATTGCGAGGTTCCTGTCTGCATACGTGATAAACGGTTTTTCCTAGAGCCACTCACAGACATGGCAACACTGGGGTTTAAGTAGACTATATAATATTGTGTTTGGCAGGAGAGGCCATTAAAAAAGAAATCAAAGCAACCCTCGTAACTAGATTCCTTTTTGAAAGGTGTTACTGACCAAGAAATAAAGCTCAGAATTGGCAGTTGTTTGTATTAAATGACTGTGCCCTTTTCTCTTTCCTCCCCACTCAGCCCTTCCTCCAAAGTAGATTGATAGAAAGAGTACATGGGATTACTTGAAGCTTTCATCTTCCTTAGTGATCACTGTGGAAGAGGATTTTCTTTTTATTCTTGGTTTAAGTAGAATCTTTATTCCTGCTTTAAATTTCATATAAAAACCACCCCCCACCTGCTACACAAAAACTACCGTGTCCACCTGCAACCACAGTTTTTTAGGGTTGAATTTTATATGTACTTTCTTCGTCCTGTATCACCGAGAGGAAATAGGGACAGAGGGTCGTTTTGAATCAGACTGCTCCCATTTAAGTTCCACGACGTGCACGTGCAGGCGTGTGCGCATGCCCACAGCTAATGACTGGTTGCAATAAAATTTGGTAAAATTTCCGTTTACCTTCATCACCTCGGAGACAGTGAAGTAACATTAAAGGGGAAAAACAGAATAGACAAAGAGAGACAAATAGATCAATTTTCTTTAAATAAAGACATTTTAGGGGGGAACTAGCATTCATTTTTTTTTGCTGTTGTTGTTTTGTTAGCATTGCCATTCCTCAGTATTCTATACCTATAAACTGCCTAGCAGGACTTGTATGTGCTTGAAGAAGCTGCACTTTCACGGCAGGAGAGGAAATCAGAATAAATCACAGAGATGCAGGTGCACAGTAATACAAGTAGGCTCTTTCCCCTGCAGCCTGAATGCCTGGCCCATAAAGCAGAGGCTCTGGAACCGAGCTCTCAGGGTCTCCCGGAGCTAAGCCAAGAGGTATGGGGGGAGCGGGAGAGAATAATTGTTATTCAGTCTTCTTTAATGAGATGTATTGCCCACTGCTGAAAGATTGTGGCAGTGTCTTTTGTTATGCTAATTAGACACCATTAGCGCTTGGCTGCCTTTGATTTCTGCTTAATCCTTTCTGCTTCCTCAGCCTCAATCCTGGCTGGCAAATGGGGGAAAGATGGTGGGATATAGTGCATGTGTTATTTATTACTCACGTCTATGCAGAGTTCTTCCGTAACAGGGTCGGTAAGGAAAGGTTTATCTTACCAAAGGTGGCATGCATTTCGGACATTCATTATTTGGCATTTTTAGATATGAATTTGAGAATGCTCGATCTCTGCCTTTTTAGTCGAAACACCATTGTTTTGTTTTGTTTTTATAGGGCTGCTTTCGCAGCCACACGAAATGGGAAATTTAGATGGCCTCCCCTTGGTTGCCTGGATCTCCCAAAAAACAACAAAACAAAACAAAACAAAACAAAACAAACAAGCAAGTTGGTCATGCCTTAGCTATGGGGGAGCCTGTGATGGACCAGAAAAACGGAAGCAAGAATAAAGATCAAAAAGAGGAATTTCCCAGTTCACAATTCCCACCTTTATAACTTATAGATATGTGTGCATTCTTTCCTAAAATTAAATTGTTGCATCTATATGATTACCAAAATTAAGAATGTTTGTGGTGAGTTAAAAAAATTTTTTTAAATCACCAGTGAAATGGATTTCTGTTAAATCCTTAAAAATTACATAATAGTGGTCTAGAGCAGCCATGTCCAATAAAAATGTCCTGTGAACCGCAGATCGTGTTCTAAATTTTCTGGTAGCTACACTAAAAAAAGAAAGAAAACAGGTAAATTTTAAGAAGATATTCGATTTGACTCAATCTGTCAAAAATATATGCATGTAATCAATACCAAATTCATGAAATAGTTTACATTCTTTTATTCATGTTAAATGTTTGAAATCTGCTGTGTGTTTTTTACTAGCGTGTATTTTACAACACCTCTCAGTTGGGATTTGCCACATTTTTAAGGGCTCGTGGCCACTGTGCTGGGTGGTGCGGGTTTAGAGTTATTCAGTAACTCACTTGCCTAAAAACAATTGTCAGTATAAAATCCATTTTTCATGTGATGGATGAATATTACGGGCTGTATGACTCTGGCCATGTCACTTAATCTCTAATGAGCCCTAGTTTTCTCATCTATAAAATGATGTATTTGAACTAAATGATCTATTCATTCTTCCACCCATGCCAGCTCTAAAATTGATGATTCCAAAAATTCACATTTAGAGTCTGGGTGTACTAGAACTTATCCATCCTTGCCTATAATGTAGTGTTTGAAAAGAAGCCTTTCACCCCGGAGAAAACTGCAAGGTGTCCTGCAGACCAGGCCCGTACCATTTTACCTCCAAATGTCCGGAGCTTTCTTTGAATTCTTCTGAGTCTTACACTGCAGTCGTGTTTAGGAGAATGAAGTTACCTGGCTCTCAGCAGTCTTCACGCAGTACTTCCGGAATGAGGTTCTTGAGGAAAGAGGTGAGGGCGAGTGGCAGGTAATCCCTGCACATCACTAGAATTACATAAACGCTAGATCTCTAAAACTCAGTGGCCTCTCTTTCTTTATCTGTGTCATCTGGCTAATTTATTGTGTTATCAGTGAAACAAAAATCCTAAAGATGCTTTCCTCCAGGAAAGGTGGTCTGTTAATTAGTTCTGAGCTGGTAAGTGTGACCATTTCTGTGCCTTTAAGAGAAGCTCATCAAAGAAGATTGACCCGGATGTGCTGAGGAATGACTGGGAGAGACCATTGTGAAAAGATCAGGAGGGTGGAAGTGAATGGGATGGAGATAATTGTCCAGCCTTAGAATTGGACTATTAAATAAAAAAGGGTTCCACAGAATATCTCATAGTGGTCTCATTTAGTCATCCCATTAATAAGATCTCATGGATAGATATTACTGGCGACATCTGGCCTTGGGACTTGAGATAAGTTTTAAATGTTGAGCACTTTCCTATATTGCCTGGGCATTGTCGAGCTTACCTGATGCAGGAAAAATAGATCTAACATACTTTGTTCCGGGTCTGCGACAAGAAAGGGAAACTCGTTCGGGTTTGTTAAGAGAGTGGATCTCATGTTCTATGTTTTTAACACAGTTTTTTTTGTTTTTGTTTTTGTTTTTTAATTCCACAAAAGCATTATAGGTAACACCTTAGAATGTTCTAGAATACCAAAAATGTACAGGCAGGTAGTTAAAACTTGGTTGTTTTTTGAATTGGAAGTTCAGTTAGCACACAGGTCTGCATTTCTAATGCTGGAAAGGGATCTGATTGGCATTTATCATGGAACTATTTGCTGTAGAGAATTATTTTAACCAGATCAATAAAGCACAGTTACTGTACTATGACTGTTGGCTCTCAGCCAGCAGGTGACAATAGCTCTGTTACTAAGAATGGGATTTTATCTCTCACTGGGAAGAGACTCCCTTAGATTGTCTTTTCTCATGGTAGAGTGGGCACATGGCTGGAAAAAAACCCAGCCAGGGACTGAAGAAGACAGGGCACAGGGCTGTTGTTAGAAGGAATGTCACAGTCCGATTTGAGTCAAGAGAACCACCTTGGGTCTGATCTCTTTATATTGCATCACTGCTTTTGCGAAGAGCCAAAAATTGTTTTTTGCCGTTTTCTTCCTGTTTCTTCTGAAACGTGAAGAAGGAACAATAACATCACAAAGATACTCAGGGTAATTAATGGATGTGCATAGATGAAATACTTAAAGGTGTGGATATTCTACCCCAGGGGAACACTTTTTTTCCCTACTGAATGTATTTTTTCCTACTAACAAGTAGAGCTAAACAATATATGGTTTTTCACCTAGCAGATACTGCTTTGAAAAACTCTAATAGCATGTATTTTCTGTCAGTGTCTAAGAGCCCGATATAAGTCAGCCCCTTTGAGAATAAACCGTCCAGCGTCTCTCAGGAATCTGTAAGTAGACCAATAAACTGACGGCAAGGATTTTGAGTATGATGGACTTGGAGTCTCATTACTTGTTTTCTGGGCTATCATCATTTTTGACACACATTCCTGTGTCGTGGCCCTTTCATTAGAGAATGGAACTGTTGAGTAAGGATGATATTAAATTTTAATGTTATTGCTGTTATTACTGTCGACTGTTTTTACCATTAGTGTGCCTGGTTCTTTCATTCCAGCTTCTGCACGGCCAGAAAACGGGAGTGTGCATAAACAGTCAGGAAAATTACCGTATACCCTGGAGACCCGGCATCACATGCTCTGCCTGTTGTGAATGATGAATCAAACTGGAAAGGTTATCATTTTCATTAGCTAGGAGAGAACAAGACCACACTTTTCTCCAAGTGTAATTACAGTGGTTCGCTGGCAACATTACACTGCAGTAATTAGTCTAAAGGTGTATGTGAGGGCAGGCTTTTGCACAGACACTAGAAATATTATTTCAGAGTTTAGGGTCACAGCCTTGTGTTTAACATGTTCCAGGCAGCTTGGGGTGGAGGGTGGTGGGGGGAACTAATTTGACTGCAGCTAAAGAAAGACATTTGACATTTTCCAGAGTCATGCATTCAGAAACCAGTCAGGTGGAAAAACTGTATTTTGTTATCTACAAAAAACAAGAAAACAAAGAAAAATAACAAAAAACCCTCAACAGCTTACCTGCAGAAATGGAATGTTGGACTATTTCATAGGAAAAACAGAGATAATATTCAGGTTTATTAGGAATGGTATATAAATAATTACGAGAGCTTTTGATAGATGTGTTCTAATCTCCTTTTTCCCCCTAAGGCAACTGGACAGAAAAATTAATTTCTGGAAACTTTTCGGAGGAAACAAAATAATTTCTTTACCTTCCTATTAACTGTTTCAGGAAATAAGTACTTCTTTTACAGTGGTCCTCAAATACATATTTGTTCTTTGTGAATGCTTTTTGGACCCTGAGCAGTTACACTGAAATATTGAGGTCTCTCTAACCTGACCCTCCAGTTAGGTTAGAGACTGGAATTGGAATTTCTTTTCCAAACCTTCTCTCAGGTTCTCTGTATAAAGTGAAATAGAAATGAGGGGTGGGGGGGGGGGACTAATAAAAAGAAATAAACTTTACATATAGTTTACACTTAAAGTCATATACAGGAGTTTCAAAGAAACCTTTTACTTCTTCAAGTGCAGGGAATCCTTCATAAGTAACACTTGTCCTGAGTTGCAGGGAAAAGTCCACATAGTCTAATGTCTTTGTTTAATGTTGTGTTGCTTGCCTGCCTTCAAGTGATTCTGTTCAGTCTCTCTCTCTAAATCCTGGAGGATTTAAAGCCCCGTAGGAACTTTCCAAGGACGAATGGAGAAATAGAGCAGACTTGAATGAGCATTCACTCAGCAACCAAATTCTGCTGGAAACCACTGCTCTTCAATGCAAGCACGTGTTTCACGTGTGTCATCTGGGCATATGGTTAGAACTGATGTTTCTCACAACTTCAGGCACTTAGGAAAGTTTAAACATAGATGTGACACAAATAACACAGCTAGCTGATGATGTAACGTACTAAAAATTCTACCCAAAAATTGAATTTTAAAACCCTGCTTTTTGTTTGTCACAGATGTTTCTCTACCCAGGGGCAAGTCATGCACAGCAGAATGAGATCTTTGACGCCGTCCCCTTTGTCCAGCTAGCACTTAAGTAGGAGGCACCAGGTAGCATGGCCTTCCGGTTCCAAGACTTCCTTTTCTGCTCTCTGTCCGTGCCACTGACCAAATCACCACATCTTGCCGGCTCTTTCTGTGGAATCTGAGATTGTCAGACCTGCGCCGGTTCTTACCTTCCTGGTCTATTTAGGGAACCTCTGCCTCTGTGGGTAAATAAATAAACAAATAACTCGGAGAACCTTTCTACCGGCCTTTCAACAAGGCCTGGAGAATTGTGCCTCTCGCGCATTCCTTCACATCGGCTCTGGGAGATGGCCAGGAATGCAGGGTCTTGTGAGTCCTTGTTCTATACCCATCCCTCACTTTGGTGACACGGTCTGTGAAATGGAAGAAGAATGGTTTTACGAGACTGTTCTTATAATTCATTTTTCATAAAACATCGTTCTAAAGTTAGGTTACAATGGACCAAGTTCTGCACACCCTAGGAAAACAGCTTTCTATGCGGACATTTGATGAATACAAGACAAAGTGGGCCCACTTGGGAGAGCAGGTGCCAGGACTGATGACAGCCCCTTGTACCAATGTCATCAAGGTCAGACTTGGTAAAAGGAATCTGAGTTTCCCATAGAAATCCTTAACTTCCCAGCCCAAGTTCCTAGATTCTCAAATGTTGAAGAAATTAGGGGCACCTGGGTGGCTAAGTCAGTTGAGTGTCCAACTCTTGATCTCGGCTCAGGTCATGATCTCACGGTTCATAAGATCGGACCCCACCCATGTCAGCCTCTGCACTGAGAATGTGAGCCTGCTTGGGAGTCTCTGTCTCTTTCCTCTCTCTGTCCCTCCCCTGCCCATGTGCTCACTCTCTCTCTGTGTCTCTCTCTCTCTGAAAAGAAATAAGCTTTAAAAAATAATTTAAAAAAAATGTTGAAGAAATTAAATGCACATTTTAGTTACTCAACTGTATAGATTATATACCTATAAAGACAATCCGAGGCAAAAGCGTTGTCTTTGTTAGGATTATAAAACAAGGGCTTTGCTGGGAAGATTTTGACCGGCTTCTTTAGACTCATGTCACTAGACAGCTTATTGAGAGACTTTGTAACTATTTCTTTGGTGTGCATTAGAGATCACATTACTTTAAGTGCAGCAAGAAAGTAGCTGTAAATTTGCAGAGGGCCATAAGCGTATATTTACTTTAAGGAAAGCAAGCCTGGGTGTAGAGTTCGTGTTTCCTCCATCGGAAAGCTCTCGGGCTCACCAGGCCCTAGCCTGCCGATCTACCATGAAGAGTGACCTAGAACTTTGGAACTGAAAGGTCCTTTACGTGTTATGACCCACTTCCTCATCAGCCTGACTCTCCTCTACCCACCTGCAGCCAGTTTCACCCACCCCTCCATTTTGTGACAAGGAATGTGAAAACCCAAAATGTAGTCACATCTCTTTTATCTTAAAAAAATAATCTGCTCAGACCCCGTATCTCCCCCCACCCCCCGCCCCAGCATCTACATGTGATCCTGTCAAACATGTGGCAGCTAGTGTTTTTGAATAACCCTCCCTGAGATGCTCTCTCCTAAGTTCTGCTAGAACTCTGCACCCCTGCTTCTCCCCACACTTCCAAGTGCCCCCTTCCCTCCTGTCCTTGAATGTTCCCCCCATCTGGAAGCTGCCTCGGAACCATGCTTCGGGCTCACAATTCCACTGGCATCTTAATTTGCGCTCCTGGTCACGATCTTTGTGCAAACATTTACTTTAACCTCTTACATATTCTGGGGAGTTTGATCGTTTCTTGAATAGCACAAGCCATCTTTGTGTTAAGTTCTTCTGCAGAAGACTTGTCTTAAGCCAGTGCTGTAACCTTGCATTCCTGTCAATGATGGTGAGGTAGCCAGAGGAGAATATCAGAATGTCGGGTGAACGTAGATGTCGCAGAATTTCGGATGAGACACAGTGTATTCTCCATCATTCTCCGTCGGTAAAACACATGAATCCCTTCCAGTGGATTCTCTCTGCCTTTAGCACAATACATAGCTGGGCCGTGGCTGTCCTCATGGCCTGAGGATATCTGTAGCTTTGCCCTTTTTCTCCAGATTCCCTGCTTCCCTGCCCTCCCCCCACCCCGACCCCCCAACTTCTGCCCCAGACCGGGACAACCTTGCTGGTTGGCAGAGACATTCTTAAGGCAAATCAGGACAATTACCCTAAATCTTGTTTGTTATATATGGGTCCCTAACCATGCTGGGTTATCCTATGAGGTTGGGGAGAAAACAGTTGGAAAGCAGAGGGCGAGGTAGCTCATTTAGAGAAAGATTTGAGCCTTATAAGCAAACCCTTGGTCCATAAGTTCCCTTATTGTCACCAAGGCAAAATTGCCTCTTCAAGGGGGTCCCGCCTGAACTTCCCTCCTTCCTTGGCGTCATTGGTGTTTTTAAGGTTCCTTCAAATAGTCACTTCTCTTAAAGGTTATATTTGATATTCACTTCATTGCACCTTCATTCTGTGTATCTGTATTCTGTATATCTTCTTTATGTATGAGAGCATTTATTCTTGTTTTTGTTGGTTTTTTCAGGGGGTTGGGATAGATTGCAGCAGCTTTTGATAAAAGTCCTAGTTTCTTAGGCTCATTTTTTGCTAAGTATCTTCTGAGGAACTTTAGGAGCCTCACCAGTGAGACAGAATCTGTGGCCGGGGGGACACAAGGCAGAGATGTTTGCCGCCGTAAATCACTGCACGTAGCTGTTTTCCTGCATCCCTTTGGCGAATGATAGTTAAATACTCACCTACAAAGAGTTCTCTGATGGATGATCGAAAGCCTTTCCCTCTACTGTACAAACATAGCAAGCCTTTCAAGCTCTGTGTATGTATTGCTATCATTGTTAGTACCTCCAGGTAAAATAGAACAGCCCAGAGATGATGACTACAGCCGTCCACATTCATACAAACAAGAGGAAAGAAGCAGCCTACGTTTTCAGTGACTCTGCAGTCTCATATTGTTGTTAATTTCCCAAAAACTTAATGTGAGATCAAGTGTAATTGCAGATTTCCTTAAGAACCATTGACAGATACTTAGCTTAAGTTATAAGCAACTCACACTGTGAACTGTGTATAAACATTCTAAGTTTTCTTCCAGAAGAATATACTTCAGTGAAACCCAGTATCCATCCGTCTTTTTAAATAAACAGAGCCATTCCCATTCAAAGTCGCAGTTGGGGAGACTTTCTTTTGTTGTGACTTGATTTTTAAAAGAGATTAATGTTGCAGCAACTTCCCATTCGTTTTCAGGGAGTGAAATAAGGCTTTGATAAGGATCATCCTCAAGACCTTACGACCTTTGGCTAAGGGGGCTACATTTTGAATGAGGTGGTAAAAAAGATAGTAAATTGCAGTGTGTTTAGGCATTGGCATTGTGTGTGGGAGAGGGGTGTTTGGTGTTTTGTTTTGTTTCTAATTATTAGGTGGTCTGTTGAGTGCAGCTGTGTTTACGTTTCCTAAATGCTAACTGCCTGAACATGGTGACAGGTCCCTATATCTGAGAATAGGGACTGCTTTTTAAAAATCTCCTTGTCCATGTGCTTTTAATAATGGAGGGTTGTCTTTATCAAGTAGCAAAGGCAAAAATAATTTGGGGCACAGTCATTCAGTCCAGCTAGTTTACTACATCAGACGTTTTGACAACCTTATGAAAAAAAAAAAAAGAATTGATACTTTAAATGTTGCATTTAGCAGTGGAATAAACTTGGAATTGGTAGAAGTTTGTAGACTAGTCACATTTCTTTAACTGATGTTTTGGTTGATTTAACTTCTTGGTTATTAAAGATACACACTTAGATCATAAATGTAGATTGATCCTGTAGAGAATTAACAGTCCCATATTTTTTCTGTCTTTCTTAAAAAACAAACAAACCAGTGAGCATAAGGTCATGGCTTCAACAAAGAAGAAACAGTTTCTTAGGAGAGAGAAAAATGTATATAATAAGTAAATAGCTATACGAATTTAATCGGTAATTTCAGAATCATATGCAATGCGTGACATGTTTAGATGCAAGGACTTAATGACTAGTTTTTGAGGCATTTTCTTCAGTGTGACATCCGTCATAACTCAAATTAATGTTTATTACTACTCTTTACCATTGCGAAAATATTTTCATGAATTTGGATTAGAAGCAGCTTGTCCTGGCTTGTTTTGCAACTTTGCTTCAAGAGACAAAGTGATACTTATGAGACTTTTGTGTGTCTTAGACGCCTTAATTAACTTCCTCTTACGTGGAAAGAGGAAGCTGAGTTTTGTTTCTTAGTTAGGTAAGGAAATAAGATTTCATGCTATGCTCCTTTTGTATTAGCGCATACTTAATAATGTCTTTCAGGAAAGGTGAATCAATGCTTCCTGTATTAGCTGTTCAGTGAGTAGCAATCCGGAGTCTGCTTTCAGTCCAAGAGGACACTGCCTACTGATCCAGAACTCTTTGGGCGGGCAGTTTTCTTTGGGATTCTCAGGTTTCTGTCTTTACCATTTCTTTTTTTCTCCCCTTGTCTCCACAGATTGGTGAAAGACAACAAGTGTTAGTGACAGAAGAATCTTTTGATTCCAAGTTCTATGTCGCACACAATCGATTCTATGAGCAGGTGAGAGACACTTCTGCGTTAAGTTCTCAACGCTTTCTCCAGAGTGAGAAGGTTGTGAAGTAAACCACTTCAAGCAAAAGGAACTTCAAAGGGATGGAAGGTGGTAGAATCTTGTCACCGCAAGGCTGTTTTACAGCCTCCAGCTAGCTAGACTAACGGGGGCTATCTCGGTGGCTCAGTCTCCAAAACAACCTCCACAAAGGAGTAGCTGTGTTTTACTCCTCATTACTCTTAGACGGAACCAGCTGTAGGCTGTGGGAGCTCAGGAGGCAGCTCCCCCTGCCAGAATTCCACAGCCTGGCAGGGCACAGGGGAAAGTCCTGCCCAGAGAACAGGAAGGATGTCTGCACGGGCGACATCAGCCTGGAAGGGCCGGGATTTCCTCTCACTGTCCCAGCGCTCACTCAGGGGTCGGTCGCCTGGTTGTTTTTTGAGTTGTGTTTAGTTTTAGTATTTTTTTTTTTTTTTTTTTTTTAATTTCCACCTTGATAAGAATGCTGGGCAAAGGGAAAAGAGTCCGTTCCGTGGTTTCAACTCAAACAGTGTGACTGACTCTGGAGACCAGTATGGGGATCAAAACAGCTTCACTTTGAGAGTCGTCTTCGAGGGCCAGCTCGAAGGGCCCCCCACTCACGGCTGCCCGCCCCCCACCCCCCCCCAATGAGCTGGCCTACCTTGCCGCCCCCGGAGCCAGCCAGGCTCCTGTTTCAGCACTTGGGACTCTGCTTCCCCCGGTGGTCCTGGGAAGGGCCCAAAAAGACATGGTGTCTCCCCTCCTACGTGGGACACTGTCCCACGGGCCTAGGGATTTCGAGGGTCCCTCCTGGATTGTGTTCACTTGTTTTAATATCAGATGGGTTTTCCTACTTTTTTTGTTCCTTTCTCATCAGATGAAGAGTGAATTTTCTTTTCTGTGGCTCATGGCTGAAATCAGAGCTCGGGAAGCCCCTCAAGGCCGCTGTGGGCAAGTCAGGGAGAGGGAGGCCGGGGAGGCTGGCTGCCCGTGGTGGACAGCAGAGCGGCAGTAGCTGGAGCGCCCCCCTCCCCGACCTCCCCCTACTCCCCTCCCCCACCGCACCCGTGCTCCACATGGAATAACCCCACCCGGGGCCCCGCAGCCCCCGGAGACTTGGGAGGCTCCTGTCAAGGCCCACGGGAAACCCGTCCTGTTCTGTCCCAGGCCCGGCAGAAACGACAGCAAGGAGGTGTCCCCCGCACTCCTTCCCCGTTTTCCATCTCATTAGTTGCCTCCAGAGAGCCATTTTCCTATTCAGGCCAACCTGCTCAGCCCCGGGGAGGAACTCGATTGTATTTTTGGTCGCCTCTTCCCTCTCTTTTCTCTGCCATCTGGGTTTTTGCCTCAGCGGGGAACTTTTTTCCCCTTCATTTTAAAGGCAATGGCATGCCTCATTAGCTGTTTCCTCCAATTTAAAGCAGTCGGGCTTTTTCCAATTATTAAAACTGGAGGGGAAAAAAAAAAAAAAACACTGAGCCCTTCATTCAGATCAAGGCAGCAGATCAAGGAGAGTTATTTTTCCCCCGGAATAGCACCACATCTCTCAGAGACGGTTTACTCCAGAGATTTCCTTGTTTTATGAAAACCGATGTAAAAGGGCTTTCATATTCTGATACTGAAGCCTTGTAGTTCCTGGGCTTGCCGTGAGTCATTCACCGCCCAGGTGACCTTTCTCCTACCGTCGGATGAAGCCGCATGCTCAGTGGTCATGAAAGAACCAAACCCGGAAAGACCGAGATCCCAGAGAAATTGGCTGGGGACCGCCAGCGCCTCTGTGACTTGCTGGTGTCCACAAGGAAGCGTATCAAAGATTTCACAGGCATTCTTTTTCCAAGTGAGATGCGTTCCAGCAGGGGAGATCGTATCTAGATATCAAAGGATTGCTGGATTAGAATTTAGTCTATTTATTTTGGATCCCACCTTAAAAAGACTGGCACGCAGCTGTGGCTCTGAAGTAGAAGCGTGAGGGAAACACACTGCGTGCAAACCGGCGACAGGTCCCCAAAGGAGCGAGGCATCTCCATCAGACACCGTCGACCGGCCGGCCGACAGTTTCCCGTCAACTCGAGCAGGGGATCCTGGATGCAGGTGGAACCTGGATGCATTTGATAACAGAGGGAAGGCAGGGAACAGGAACCCTTAGTTCCAGGAGTCATCCAGCCGCAAACACCAGCGTTTGGGATATTAAGAAGGCCGCTTGTACGCGTTCTTGCCCTGCCTACCCCGCCCCCAACCAAAGCACACGCCCACGCGCTCGCACACGCTCACATCCACATAAACGTGCAGGCCTTTGATTTGAAGCGTCTACTCAAGCCATTCTTCTGACAGCTGCCTTGGCAGGTATTAAAAGTATAAGGCTTTCATCAGTGTTGTCTCCGTCTTCTTCATCGCCTGGGACAGCCAAGAGCAGAATATCAAAGGCCTGTCCAAAAGTGACTGGCTGATTGCTGGGGGATTTCCCGGGCCTGCCTACCACATGCCTCAGGACAGCAGGCGTCCCGCAACGAGAGAGCATTGTCTGCCGCCCGGCAGGAAGCTCCTTCCAGAAATGCCTTCCTCGCCGGAGATCTGCAGGTCCTTGAGCAGCTGCAAGATGGAGCCTACTTGGGACAGGATCTCAGAGCGGGAAATAAAGGATCTTAGGGGACGAAATCTGAATAATACAGTGTGGGCTTCAGTTAACAGTGGCACATCAGTATTGGCTTGCTAATTATATATCTTACTAATGATAGGACACTCACGCTAGGAAAACTGGGGGCGAGGTGTACAGACAGCCTCTGCCTTCTGGGCAGGGATTCTATAGATCTGAAGCGGTTCTAAGATTTGATGTTCACTTATTAAAAAAAAAAAAAATTAAGACTTCTGAACTTTTTTTCAAGGTTTTAGTGCCAAAGGACCCCACATTCATGGGGAAGATGATCGAAGTGGACATTTATGAATCAGGAAAACATTTTATGAAAGGGCAGCCGGTATCAGACGCCAGAGTATACACGCCATCCATCAGCAAACCATTAGCGAAGGGAGAAGTCTCGGGTTTGCCAGAGGTGAGTAAAAAGACGCTTTCCTCTCTACCCTGCTGGCAAAACAGCAGCTGTAGAAGCACCGTGTCTCCAGCCCACGTTTCCGTTATCATTTGGAGTTCCCTTTTTATGCACGCATGAGGCTTTAATCCTTTCTGACAGACTGAAATCTGAATTAGGAAGATGCACTTTTGCCGATGCCTGGAGACGAATAGCTGTTTCTGCTTCCGGGCCAGAAGCGGAGGGCAGGAGGCAGTATTTTCAGGTGGAAGATGGAACACTGAGGACCATCTGACTGGTATATTTCGGTGTCAGCAGATCCCGAGTGGAAGGGGGTGAGGAAAGGGACATTTTCATGCTTTACAAAGCTGTTTATCGCAGTCAAAGGCCGCAGTTGAACAGGCACCAAACTGTGTCCATCCGGTGTGTGCGGTTAGGGACCTTTCTGTAGGGCGTCCGTTGAATATCTGCTTTGGTCATGTGGAGTGAAAATTAGACAATTTTTTTTCTTTCTATAAAAAAGTAACCTGACCCCTGTTTTATACCTTGGTGTAAATATGGCCGTTTGCCAACCTCTCTCTTACATTTCATTGAGCTACAGTTGTAAAAGCTGATGGAGTGTGAAATGAAAATGTGTGTCACATTTCCAAGCATCATTTGATGTCCTTTCTCCAACACAATTGTTAAGCACTCCAGAAAAAATACGCAGCCATGACTTCACATACGGAAAAAGGGAGAAGTGATATTTATCTGACCGTACAATTCCACAATTGTTTAAGTACGTGTATTATCTTTCCCCTGAAAATAAGTCACAATGGCATGTTAATTAGACTTTGAGAGTAGTGACAAAGAGGGCCCTCTTATCTCCGTTCTCACTTAACGTGGTGATGGACTCTGGTGTCCAAACATGAGTGACACCTCTCACGAGCCTGACAAATGTCTGTGCACAGCCATCTGACTGATAATGGAATGACGCACACCAGCCTCTGTCACGGCCCCGCCAACTGTGTGTCGTCCTCAACAAGGAGTGAACTCTAATACTGGATAAGCACAACCATGAATGTTTGCTGTTGTTAAAAAAAAGAAAAAAAAATCCTTGGGGTTTGGGATGGATGACCCGGAAGGAACAGTAGAATCCAGAATTTAAATTTTACTGCTAGAGAGTCGGCTGTTGATGTGTTAGCTAATACTTTAGAAATTTAAAAAAAAAATTTTTTTGATGTTTGTTTATTGTTGACAGAGAGACAGAGAGTGAGTGGGGGAGGGGCAGGGAGAGAGAGGAAGACACAGAATCCAAAGCAGGCTCCAGGCTCTGGGCTCTAGGCTCTAGGCTCTGAGCTGTCAGCACAGAGCCCCACGCGGGGCTCGAACTCACCAACCATGCACGACCTGAGCCGAAGTCAGATGCTTAACTGACTGAGCCACCCAGGTGCCCCAATACTTCAGAAATTTTTAAAGGAAGTTGGTCTGTGGTAGTTGTTGTTTGCTTTTCTACAGAGCGTGTATTACAAGGTTGACTTTAAAATCGCCACAGTGAGGGGCGCCTGGGTGGCTCAGTCGGTTGAGCATCCCACTCCTGATTTTGGCTCAGGTCACGATCCCAGAGTCACAGGATGGAGCCCCACGTCAGGCTGTGCACCGAGCACAGAGTCTGCTTGGGATTCTCTCCCTGTCTCTGTCTGTCTCTCCCCCCTCCCCCATTCACGTTCTCTCTCTCTGAATGATAAAATAAAAATAAATCAAAATTAAAAGAAAATAAATTGCCACAATGCAAAGGACTTCACAGCACATGGCAGTAGGGGGCAAACTATTATCTCAAAGACCCTGCCGGACGTAATCCCATCAACGTGTGTCCGTGGAAAAGGACAGTGTTCGGAAACATTATCGTAAACCAAGAAAAGCAGTGCCCTTCTGTTAGTTCCTTAACTATACTGTTTCTTGCTAAAAGGGCAGCCCCATTTAAATTCCGGGGAGTGGGGGAGCAGCCTTTTCCCCTCTGCCTTCCTCCCTGCCTCCAGCCTAGAACATGTGTTGACATCTGTTCCCACCACCAGCCTCCCTCCACCCTGGGCTGTCCGAGATCCTTGCTAGGATGTGCTGGCCCTCCTGGCTTTCGAGGAGGAGTCTTAGAGTATGCATGAAACCAAAGGGTTTGGGATTATCAGTTCGGATGCTTGCGTCGAGAAGAAATCAGGCAAGTCTCTCGTTACCGTGTGTGACTTCCTGGACATTAACGAGCATAGCTTTACACTTCATTATTTGTCAGCTTTTAAAGATACGCCAGGCTCGGGGTCCAGAAAGCCTTCTTTAATGAATTTGTCCTGATGTTAGAAATGTTGTTGCTGATGGTAGAAACCAAAATACATTAGGCAGGAAGAGAACAACCTACATTTTCGTAGAATTTAGAAGTAGTTGGTAGAGGTGAAAACCATGCTTCCGGCACTTGGAGCTCTGTGAGCGCTCGTAAAGGTGCTGGAACTCTCGAATGAAAACATCAGCTCACCTGCGTGGATGAAGCATGGCCTTGGGGTCAGACGGACCTGACTTTGCATCTGGACTTGCCAGTTTACCCGAGCCATGCAACTCCCAAGCTTAATTTGGAATCATAATGCGTGGGAATCATAATGTCTATCTCATAGGGCCGTTGGAAGGAATAGGTTCTGGAGTGCCTGTAAACCACCTGATCCTGTTCCTGGAACATAGCACACAGCTACCAAACGGTTGTTTCCCATTTCCCTGAAATCTAGTTGCGTCTAGAAAGAGCAAAACTCTGAAGATGACCTGGTACTAATAGTCGTGGGTTTGTTCATTGTTCCAGCCGTTCTCATGCAGGACACATTTACGGAGGTCAGCGTCGGGGGGTGCGTCTCTATATATTAGGATCATCTGTTCAGATCCAGAGGACCAATCCCATCCGAATGGGTTTCTGCATTGTGTAGGCTTTCCTGAGTCTTTCTGGAAGGATGCCCCCTGCCATACACTTTGTAAAGAAATCCGGAAAGGTCAGAGCATTTAAAGCAAAACACTGTGTTAAAAAATTATTGTCCATAGTAAATGCATTACCCTAATTGAGGATTTGATAATCCTGTAAGTACTTAGCCCTGTGCTACTTTAGAGTTGTTTTGTCTCATTTTAGGCCCTGTTGACGTCTTTTGATAAAACTGGTGACAGGTACACAGACTGGGGGAAGAAACACAGACTGGGTGGGCATCGTGAGATCCAGATTATAGCCTCCTGGTGTTGGCGGTAACAGGCTTTTGTAACCTTCTGTATTATCACTCAGTGTTCGCCGAACCTCGGTTGTCTCTGAGATTCTGTGATTGAAATATTCTATTTGGCAAAAATGGATTGAATGAATGCCTACCCTGTGGCAGGGCTTTGAATTCTATAAATATTAATAGAAATCAGGCCTTGTTACTTTCAGATAGTAATAGGTAAATGCTCACAGCATGATGGAAAAGGAAAGCGATAATAAAGGCAAAAGGTTGCTGTCCTCTAAGAAATTTTATGCTAGTGGAAACAGCGTATGGTAACATCTTTTTATGATTATTCCTGTCTTCTTTTCAGTTTGGTTGGAGGAAGAGAAGATTAGAAAAAGGGGATAGGAAGGAGCCAAAATTAGTCTGATTGTTTGTTATTTGGGGAACATGGGGGCAAACTGCCACCTGTAGCCTAATAGAGAACATTTCTGGGTAAGTATCATTTGAAGGATAATTTCAGATAAAAAGGCTATATAATAATTAAAACAGTGGAAGGCGTCATGGAGTTCAAAGGGATAAATATAAATCAAAGAAATGGGAGATCATGAACTTTTTTATGGAAAGTATTAGGGGGCTTTGTTCTTAGGAGGAAGCAGGGGACACATATGCTTTCAGAGATGTTCTCGGATAATAATTCTCAAGTGTGGTCCCCAAATTTGCAGCATCCGCAAATCTGGGAACTTGTTAAGAAGGCAAACTCTCAAGCTTCAACCCAGACCTGAACTGGAAACTCTGAGAGCAAGACCCAGTAACCTGTTTTGTTAATAAGCTCTGCGTGATACTGATGCCTGCTGAAGTTTGAAAACCACTCTCCTAAGAAAAGAACTCTCAAGTGGCAAGGAGTATTTGCTATTTATAACAGCAGTTTTAATATTTTAATGTAATCGTACCAAATTTTCACACTTCCAACTTCAGACAGTAGAGTGGAACAGCATCACCATGGGTGGAGAAGACTATCTCATCTACGTATTGATAATTCCTCAGGAGTGGGTTGTAAACATGATGGCGGGAGTATGCACATGTCGCATGCGTGTAGGGAGGAGGTGTTTAGTGAAAGGGGCCGGAGGCATAGGAACCTTGAGCAAAAGCACCGTTTTAAGATGTGAAGAGCATGGTTATTTTTGCCACACTCCCTCATGGAAGCTAAATTTGTAGTAGCATGTCCCGTTCAGTGTGATGATCTTTTTATACCGTTGAAGTTTCCGTAGAAAGTTGCTTTGCTGTTCAGTCATTTCACCTGAAGAAAACCCGAGGGTAAACATGGCCCACTGTCACTTGTACCACATTCATGACCATGTGATAATATGAAAAATTATTTGAGAGCCATCGCTGAAGATTAGGATCAATGAGTTGTTTTGTTTTAACTCTCTTAAGGAAAATTTTTATTAGAGAAAATTTCAAGTGTACACAAAAGTAGAGAGAACAGTATAATAATCTCACATACCCATCACCCACCTTAAACATCTGTAACTTCTTTCTTCCACACTGAAAATACCAGGTCCCAATAACCCAACGTAAGTACTCATTGCTTTATCCTGTGATACTCATATAACTGTCTAATAATAATTGTACCAATGCTATCACCAACACCATGATTACCGAATACGGAGTTTAGTTGTGGTCGCGGTGGTGGTGGTCCTAGTTTTGCAGCTGTTTTGTTCATGGGTATATCCCTTGGGGGATGTACATGCCAATAGTCGTTTTAAAACTTGTTTTTGTTTATTTATTTTTGAGAGAGAGAGAGAGAGAGAGAGAGAGAGAGAGAGAGAGACAGAGCATAAGTGGGGAGGGGCAGAGAGAAAGGGAGACAGAATCCAAAGCAGGCTCCAGGCTCTGAGCTGTCAGCACAGAGCCCAATGTAGGGCTCAAACTCACGAGCTGTGAGATCATGACCTGAGCCGAAGTCAGATGTGTAACTGACTGAGCCACCCAGGCACCCTGGCCAATAGAGGTTTTAAAGCCAGCCGAAATCGTTCCTCTCTGTACAGCTTTCCCAACAAATGGATACTCCTTTGGGGAGCATTTGTTCCACTTTGCTTTCATTTTTTTTTTTTTGGAATTTTAAAATCTTAATTTTGTTTTAAAATTATGTAAGTTACTTTACAAAATCAAATCTACAGAAGTATGTTCTGAGAAGTTCACCTTCTGTCTTCTCCATCCTGTTTCTTCTCTTACCTATTTAAGGAATTTTGTTTGTTTCAGTTTTCAGTTTGTTCTTCCCATGGTTTTTTGTTTTAACGATATAAACAAATACATGCACATATTTTTTGTCACCTCCTTCTTAAATTGTAGACGCTTTCTCTGTTTTTCACTTGACAGTGTATCTTGACAGTTACTGCCTTAGCAGTGTATAAAAATTCAATGAATGTTTTTAATGATTTTTGTTAGGCTTCTAAACAGAATACATGAGAGTTTATATTGCTCTAGTACCTAAGTTAAATAATAGCTAAATGAAACCCAACATCTTTTTGGTCGAAGAAAAGATAGGCGGAATTACCCCAAAGCATCAAGGTAGCCAGAGAAACAGTAGGCCAGTCAGAGGTTAGGAATGGTCAGCCATGCGAGCACAACAAAGTCCAGAAGCCCAACACTGGCCATGAGACTGCATCCAGAAGAGAGGGTGCTTTGGCCGATGGAGTTCAAAAACCCTGAAGACCATCCCTATTTGGAAATGAACACATCTAATTCCCTTAGCCTGGTACCATTATAAATTTGATTCATTTACTTCCCTTTGTGGAGTCCACATTTCACCAGGCAATTTTTGATAATGTGCCTTCCTATACAAATCTGCCTACAGGAAGAAAATAGGATTATTCAGTCTTCTTAAGTGTGCTGTTAATAAATTGGCATTCTAGTTTTATATACTGGTCTCCTTTGTCCTGTCCGTGTGGTCTTTTCTGTAGGTGCAGGACAGTTTCTGAGCTTTCAAAGTTGTGAGCCCAGCCCTGGGCCCCGTTAGATCCCACAAGGCAACAAATGCCACCTCATGTGACATCTTAAGAGGCAACAAGGGATTTTTCCTCTCCTAATACTCATTCTGCCATTGGCTAAATATTCCGTGCCTACTGCCATGACTCAAAACCAGCATTCGTGGAGTGCTTATTATGGACCAAGTCCTAGGCCAAATAGCTTACCTGCACTCACTCATAACCCTGTGAGGAAGGTACTGTGATGATTCCTATTCCACAGACAAGGAATCTGAGCATCAGTAACTCCATAAATAACTGAAGTCACAAATTCAGAAGGTGGGAGAGGCAAGCCAGGACTTATGTGCAGTTCTTACCAACGTTCAAGCCTGTGTTCTTGTTTTTGAATTGTTGTAAGACACACATGTGATCAGTCTTGCCATGTTAACCACCTTCAAGGGTACTGTTCAGAAGGGTTAAGTACTGTATATTCACATCGATGTGCCACGAATCTCCGTAACTGTTTTTCCAGTAAAACTGAAACTCCACTCCCATTAAGCAACTCCTCATTCACCACTAGCCCCAGCCCTTAGCCACCACCGTTCTGTTTCCTGTCTCGATAAATGTGACTACTCTGGGTGCCATACCTTATACAGGAGGAATCGTACTATACTTGTCATTTTCTGACTGGCTTGTTTTACTTAGCGTAGTGTCCTCAAGGTTCATCCACTATGAACCATGTCTCAGAATTTCCTTCCCTTCGAAGGCTGAACAATAGTCCATTATATGTCTGCACCACATGTCGTTTATCTACCTGTTAGCGAACACTGGGGTTGCCTCCACATTTTGGCTGTTGTGAATAATGACGCGGGTGTGAATATGGTTATCCGAATACTTCTTTGAGACCTTTTGAGTATATACCCAGAAGCGGAACTACTGTATCATACGGTCGTCCTATTTTTAGTATTTTCCACAACAGCTGCACCATTTTGCATTCCTACGAACAGTGCACAAGGGTTTCTGCTTCTCCACGTCCTCACCAACACTGGTTATTTTCTGGGTTTTTTGGGTCGTGGCCATTCTGATGGGCGTGAGGTCAGGCCTGGGTCTTTAAGCCCAGGCTCGTACCACCTTCCCTTTGGAGTTGTGAGTCTTACTGATCACTTCTGGGCGGTAGTTTTCATATTCCAGTGCAGGCTCACACTGGATCCAGAGAGGGAGAAAATGGTCAGCATTAACCATCTTCTCTGTGTTCTGTGAAAAATGGTATTCAAGTTATAAGTCTATGTTAGGAAGACAGGAGAATACCAACACTACCACCGTTTGACCAAGGGTAACTAGTTTCACTTCTGGTGTTCTTTCTAACAAATCACTTGAGTCCTACCTTTTTTTAAAAATTTTTTTAATGTTTATTTATTTTTGAGAGAGACGGAGCATGAGCAGGGGAGGGCGTGGGATAGAAAGAGAGGGAGACACAGAATCTGAAGTAGTCTCCAGGCTCTGAGCGTTCAGCACAGAGCCCATAGCGGGGCTCGAACTCAAAAACTGTGAGATCATGACCTGAGTTGAAGTCGGAAGTTTAACCGACTGAGCCACCCAGGCGCCCTGAATCCTGCCATTACTAAGATTGACACTTATGAAGTCGGAGCCATTTTGTGCCTGGGCGAAAAGAGAAAAGAAGAAAATTCTCTGCCAATTCTAAACTTCTAAGCAGTGAGTTTTATTTCAAAGTTTTTCTCTTTCTGAGTTTATTCCTAGTAGCAAAGGATTGCCTTAAAGAAAGAAGAGGTAGGGTGGCTTTGTGAAAAGAGCTTGAGATTTGGAGTCTGTCATGTTTGGGCTCAGTCTGGGTTTACATGTGCCTCTGCTCTGGTAGAGCTTCCTTGAATCACATTTTCTTCGTCCATAAACATAATTGGTTCACAGAGGATTAAATTAGATACTGTGGACAGAGTGCCTGGTGCATAGTAGGTATATTAATATTTGATTAAGGGATTAAGTGTAGTTTTAAAAATCAGTGATTTCCTGCCTCTTAATTTTTTTTTAAATGTACTTTACTTCCATTCTACATTATTGTACAGCAGTTAAGGACATTGATTATGGGGGTGCCTGGGTGGCTCAGTCCATTAAGCGTCTGACTTCCGGTCAGGTCATGATCTCGCAGTTCGTGGGTTTGAGTCCCACGTCCAGCTCTGTGCTGACAGTTCGGAGCCTGGATCCTGCTTTGGATTCTGTGTCTTCCTCTCTCTCTGCCCCTCCCCTGCTCACGCTCTGTGTCTCTCTTTAAATAAATGTTAAAAAATTTTTATAAAAAAAAACAAGAATATTGATTCTGGATTCTGATTACCTGGGGTTGAATCCTTGTTTTACCATGTACAAGAAATACGGCCTTGGGCATATTATTCTGCCTCTCCCCACCTCCGCCGTCTCCTCTGTAAGCGGGGATGATGATAGTACCTGTCATAGGATTTACATAGAAATGGTTTAACGGTCAGTAAAGGTTGGCTACTCTTCGTATTATCATTATTAATTTGTGACACATGCCGAGCAATAAAGCAATCAATGAAGGTAAACATTGCACAACCTTCTGTCACCGCAAAAGTTGTAATCCTGAGCTGTGGATTTCCTACAAAATGACGGATAGAAATGGACAAATTCAGAGGCTTCTGCACGTAATAAGAATAACAACTCAACAGGAGATTCAACAGCAAATCGTGTAGCATTGGCTGTTCCTCCCGACAGACATTTCTTTCTCTTTGTGCCTCTTCAAGTTGCAGAGAGGGAAGGAGGCAAACCATAAGAGACTCTTAAATACTGAGAACAAACTGAGGGTTGATGGGGGGTGAGAGAGAGGGGAAAGTGGGCATTGAGGAGGGCACCTGTTGGGATGAGCACTGGGTGTTGTATGGAAACCAATTTGACAATAGATTTTACGAAAAATAAATAAAAAAATAAAGGAGAATATTCTAGAACAGAGAGCACAACCTACCCTTCTGTTTCTCACAAGTGATGGGAAGGCTGCCCCGGGGTGCCTGGCTGCCACCTGTTTCTCATCTGTTGGGACTTTGATCCCAATGATGGATTCACTTGAGCAGTTAGATAGCTCAGCACCAACACAGCCGACTGCCCACGGAACGGAAGCAGAAGGGTGGCGTGGTTGGCCTTCGGTGCCCGACAAAGGGCCAGCAGGATATTCAGGTGTCCTGAGTTTTATGTACAAACTACGCTATATTTTCAGAGCTCTGACCCTTACAAAAGCACTCTTACAGTGCTTTCCTCTCCATCTAACATTCATTTCCAAAACCACTGAAGTGAAAGGGTCTATTAGTTCAGGGCCAGATCTGAAAGCACATGCAAACTGCATTCATGAGGTTAAGAAATGGCTTAATAATTAAGTTAAAACAGTTGAAAGTGGGTCTAATTTCAAACAGATCAGCTAACCGTGTTAGAAGCAAATGAGGATGTGTCCCTTCCTATTTTCCCTTCCACCCCTCAGATGTTGGCCCCAACCCCAAGCAGTTTTTCTGGTTTCTTTTTTTTTTTTTTCTTTTTTCCTTCTTTTTAAACTTTATATAAGATTGAATTCTTCGACTGCCCGTATGTTAAATTGGCGTCACACGCAATGAAAACCCTAGTACGTTGAACATTCAGTCCGTTCCTTTCATGGTGCGTCGAACTAGTTTCTTTTGCAGACCCGTCTGGACGTATTTGGGTCTCACAGTCTAGATTTTATCCCGTGCTGCTGAGCTGTGTGAAGCACATTCCAGCTGAGCCGGTGTGGTTACGTCCGTTCAGGGCGTGTTCGGTAGGTCTGCAGTCCCTTCCGTGGGCCTGTTTGAGTGCCACCCTCAGACAGGAGGCTCAGCAGTTGGCTTGCATTCCACTTGCCTCTCGCGGTTGCTGCTGTGGAGTGGCTCCTCCTGAGGCTCGAACCCGGGCTCGGTGAGGGCAACTGCATGCGTCAGGGAGCCCGCTGTGCCTTCATAACAATAGTTCCTCCCGTTGGGTGATCCTCTACCACGTGCGTGGTGGCAAGGCTTTTTCCCCGTATTACCTCAGTAGTATTTCTAGCCCGGGCCAGGGCACAGGGGCCAGCACACGTGGACGCTGCCGTGCACAGTGACAAAGAGCCGCCACAGGGGCAGGCACTGGCCCGCCCTCCCGACCCGCCGTCCACACCGTGGAAGGGAGGGGAAGGCACGGCGAGCTTGAGGTCGGACGCATCCGGGCAGACGCTCAGAGCAAGGAAGGGCTGAGGACAAGAGGAAAGGTTAGTACCCCCGAGAGGAGACTGGTCACACCTAACAACACGCCGGTGATGCCTGGCTTCTCACGGTGTGTTTCAACATCAACTGACCGTAATATCATCTAGGATCCGGACTAGATATCGGACAGGGAAATAACAAATGGGGCCCTGGCGAGGAGGGTTCCAGTCGGGGGGTTCTGGTAATGCTGCTCTTCTGGTGTGACCCCTTGTAGGCCAGGGTTGGGGTGAGGGAGAGGGTCCCGTGTAGGTGTACTGGCTGCCTGTGCAATGTCCTTGCTCTCGGGGTTAAAGTTTTATGGATGATTTTTACCAGGTCCCCAATGAATTCATCTAGAACAAAAGGTATTCTTCGTCATAAAAGCATCAAATGGAAAAAGCTTTCTTATGAAAACCAAAGGGGGTATTTCAGCCACACCCAAACATGAAAGGTCACGTAAGCCCCACCTCCTGTCCCTGCTGACAGGGAGGGAGGGAGACTCCAGGAGGGTTTTAGCTCCTGTGATGATTGGAACTCAGGCGTCCCGAACTGCTCTCTCATGCTCTCACTTTGACTACGTTACACTCCCTTCAGATGTCTTTCCCGTTTTCCTTGGTCGGCCCTTATCAGTGCCAGGCATGACCATGTGTCTCAGTTTGTCTGGGACCATCTTGGTTTATGCCTGTTGTCCTGAGGTGATTAATAACAGTCCCCTTTTTCCACTCCCCAAAATGTCCTGGTTTGGATAACGAATTATGTGATCATCCTGTCAATTTCTCAAGTAGACCCAGTACTGTGTAAGTAAGCCCTGCTTGGGGTGCAGAAGTCTGAGATGTGGTCTCTTGCCCTCAAGGAGGAGAAAGTCTAGCTGCGAAGAGAGGATACGTGCATATTCAACAAAGCGTGTAATCTATCAAGTGCTAAATGAGAAAAATTGGAAGATAGGAAGCCTCTGAAGATTGGAGGTATCAGGGGAGGTGGGGTCACGTTCTTTGTAGACAACAGAAGAGTGTTCATCTAGTTTAAACAGGAAGGGTTCTGCAGAGGGGTACAGTTCCCAGGACTCTTGGAAGGGCTGGCGAGTAGGTTCTGCTGGAAAGACAGAAACGACACCGAGAGCCACATGGAAGCTGCCGGTGAGAAGCGTTCCCTCTGCCCCACCCTGCACCCGAAGGCGGGCGGACCCAGGCCCCGTCGGCTTCCCCGTGAAGCTTACCTCACACTCAGCGTCTCGCCACGTGGCACCTGAGCGTGGAGCCCGCCAAGCTTGCAGCCTAGGGACGGAGGAGGATGGGAGAGGTTCCTTGGAATCTGCATGACTACGGCAGAACGCGCCGTGTGGAGGCCTGGCCGTGCGAGGAGGCCGTTCAAACAATTTGCACTGCAGAGGGTTTCGCGGACGTGGTGGGATTGGAACTGGACTTGGGGGGGGCGGAGAGGACCTCATCAGGCAAGTGAAGACGGACGTTTTTCTCCATGTGACAGGAACACCGGTCAGGTGACAAGGCGCAGGAACAAATCTGGCCTCGTTTGGGCATCCGTGAGCCGCTGTGGGCAGTTGGGAGGCAGCAGAAAGTGACATTCGCTGTGAAGCGTAAGACCTCTGGGTTTGAAGTCGAATAGAACTCATCCCTAATACGTGAGACATACAGCCCACGGAACCAGCCCATGAGAGGTTAGGCTTTGCTTCCGTAACACATGAACTCGGAGATCTCAGGCAAAGTTCTCCTTCCTGCATACCCTGCAACACATCTAGTACCTTTTAGGGGGCAGTTCGCAATCAGGGATCGTCTGTAGCACACAGTCCTAGGACGCAGGTTGCCTGCAAGCAGAGGATGGCTGGAGAGCCCAGCTTTTTCCTGCCTCAGCACAGGAATCCCATATGGCGTTTCTGTTCACATCTACTGACCAGAATACTCACATGGCCCCACCTACTTCAAGAGTTTGGGAGGGACACCTGGGTGGCCCAGTCAGTTGAGCGTCCAATTCTTGATTTTGCCTTGTCATGATCCCAGCGTTCTGGGACGGAGCCCCCATGCAGAACATGCTTAGGATTCTCTCTCTCTCCCTCCGCCCCTCCCCTGCTCACACTCGCTCGTGCATGCTTTCTCTCTTAAAAAAAATAAATGTTTGAGAAATACACACTTATGAATAAATAAGGAGAAGATATGGGTGAATACTAGAAGTTTCTACCATGACCTGTTGGAAAGTTTTTTAAGCGTGAGCATAACAGTAAAAGTCACCCATGTGAGGAAAAACGCCACCCTGTGTGTCCTGTGTACCCACCAGCCCCAGGCCCTAGCACAGCGCCTGGCACGTAGCTGGGCTCAGTACGTATTTGTTGAATGAACTTGGCTTTCAGTGACATGCAAGCTGGAATGGATAGTTTCTCGACCAAAGACAGGGAAGTTGGGAATCAGTTACTTCGACTTAGGATACCTCAACTAAGCCAGTTTAGTTCAATGGCTAAAAAAATTCTACTCACGCCCCACAGCCTGTTCTTTGAAGTCATCTGACATCTCGATAAACAGATTGCAAAAGCCCCGTTTTAAACTGATAACCATCTTGCAAATTTAAGTTCTTTCCATGGAAGTTGTAGGGATGAGTACTTTAGAGCTGGGCATGCTCCTAACCACAGATTTCAGTTTTCTTCCCATTTACTTTCTAATGATGAAACTGACAGCCTGTTTCTCTCATCATACTCAGAATATTGACTGTGAGATGTGCCTCAAATGATAGAGCCATGGAGATCTCTGTTTTCTAATGTAGTTTGAGGTGTTGTAAATTTAAAGGGTTTTGTAGAAACAGATTTTCTGCCCCTGTGTCTCCTCAATGCAATTCTATAAAATCACTGGTAAATATAAACATTCGAGCCATATGTCAGGTCAACGCTTATCTGGTAGGAAGTCCACCAATAAAAATAGGATGCGGTGCCCTTGAGATTTGCCACCACTCAACAGAGAAATCTAAAGGACCACAAGAGCAAAGAACCATCGCAAATGTAATTTATCATGATCAGCACTTTCCTTCCAGAAGCTCCTGGCTCCCAGGGCTTCTTTCTTGCAGACATCCATTTTGAAAGATCGAGTATCTCTTATGCACATGAGCTTTGGAGTCATACAGTGTGGATTTGGACTCTTGGCTCTGTTCCTTATTAACTGCATGATCCTTGGCTGGTCACTTACTCCTGCCTAGGTGTGTTTCCTCTTTTATAAATTGGGGGTAACAGAGTCTACTTGGTAGGGTGATTTTGACAGATGAGATAATGCATGGAAAGCATTGAGCACCACCTAGCACATAGGAAGTGATCGATGGATATGCAGTGTGAAATTGGGGGCCTGGTGATAGTCCATGAAGATTTATCTGGGCCTAGTTAATCAAGATGCTCCATGGGCATGGGTTATGTTTTGCCCAAATCACGTATGTACCATGAGAAGAAGACTTGGTCATTGGTCTTTTCAGACACATATATCACCAGCGACAGCATTTGTGAAGTCCGGTTGCCTAAAATACTTCATGATCATGATTTAAGTTCCCCTTTTTCATTGACATTGAATGGCTATTTCTTTTCTCTCATCCCTTCAGATGAGGTCAGTTCCTCTGAGCAATTACAGAACATCTACGGTCCAGGATAGTGTTATTTGCTATAGATCGTTTTCTTTTAGATATTCTTGTAGGAGGGAATTTCCTCTTCTGTGTTGTACTATTTTATCTGAAAATAAACACAATCTGCCTAATTGGTCTCCCTGTTTCTACCCTCTATATAAATTAGATTGTGTCTCCTTATGCTTAAAACCATCAAGGATTCCATATGACCTAGCATATGTACCCCAAAATGGAAAGCAGACATTCAAGCCAATACTTGTACACCAATATTCATAGCAGCATTATCCACAATAATCAAAAGGTGGAAAGAGCCCCAGTGTCCATCAGCAAATGAATGGATAAACAAAATGCGATACATACATATAATGGAAATTTGATCATCCATAAAAAGAAATGAATTTTCAATACCACCGTGTGAATGAACAAACCTTGAAAACTATGCTAAGTGAAAAAGCTAGGCACAATAGGAGAAATGCTATATGATTCCACTTATATGAAAGATCTAGAATAGGCAAATTTATGGAGGCGGAAAGTAGATTAGAGGTTATCAGGGGTGAGAGGTAGAAATGGGGGTTATTTCTTGTCTTTTTTTTTTAAATATAACTTATTGTCAAATTGGTTTCCATACAACACCCAGTGCTCATCCCAACAAGTGCCCTCCTCAATGTCCGTCACCCACTTTCCCCTCTCCCCACCCCCCATCAACCTTCAGTTCGTTCTCTGTATTTAAGAGTTTCTTACAGTTTGCCTCCCCCTCTCTCTTTGTAACTATTTTTTCCCCTTCCCCTCCCCCATGGTCTTCTGTTAAGTTTCTCAAGATCCACATATGAGTGAAAACATACAGTGTCTGTCTTTCTCTGACTGACTTATTTGGGGAGTTATTTCTTACTGATTACAGAGTCTCTGGAGGGATGAGAAAGTTTTGGAGATAGTGGTGATGGATGTACAATGTGACCAGTATAATTAATGCCACTAACTTGTGCACTTGAAAATGATTACAATAATGAATTTTACATTATATATATTTCTTAACAGAATAAAAAAAAAATTTAATGTTGAGTTTCCTCATGCTCACAGTGTAAACAAAAGTGTCAAGTCCTAGTGTCTCGGCCCCACCATTGGCTCTCTGACGCCATCATTGACCTTTCTCACCCTTGAATGTTCTGGGCCAGCCACACTGGGTCTCCGTGCTGAACACATCAGCTCTTGAATGTGGACACATCAGCTCTACTACCTTAGGAGGACCTTTCCACTTGCTGGGCCCTCTGCCTGGAAAACACTTCTCTTAGATGCCTATGTGACCCATCCATCCTCTCCTTCGTCAAGCGTCTGCTGAAATACTGCCCTTATAAGTGAGTCCTTCCTGAGTAGCTCTCTATAAAATAGCTACCCCCACCATTCTTACTCCATTTTTCCCCATGGAAAATCTCACCAGCAGACACACCAAATATTTGTGTTTCTTTGTCTCCAGGTACTAAAATGGAAACTCCATCCCTAAGTGCTGAGATATTTTGCTTCATTCATGTCTTTGTATTTAATGTCTAGAACAGTGCGTGGCATGCCATAGCAAATGCTTAGGAGACGTCTATTGAGTGAATGAATGAATGTGTTTGTGTTGGAGATAGACATGGACATGGACATGGGCATAGACATAGACATCCTTACTAAAAAGGATTGCAGGACCAAATACCTGGTCATCTTATACATCAGTGAACTATTGCCACTATAAATGCCCCATGACACAACCTTAGAGCCACTAGGCTCACGTCATCTGGGCTTCCTCAGACATCTGCAGTGAGCTGTAAGGTGCCTAAGCAGCTCGGGGCTTCTGGCCGTGTGTGGTAGTTCAGCGCCAGGGTCAAGATGGCTTCATCTGGGACCCCTTGAGTGAATCAGCTCTATTCTGCATGGCTCCTCCTTTATCGGGCTAGCCTGGCGTCTTCTCATGGTAAAGGCAGAGGAAGAAGAACAGAAAGCAGAAATACAAAAGTACTTCTCAAGCCGGGGCATATGCATCATGTTTGATAACATCCCACTGGCCAAAGTAAGTCACGTGGACAAGACCAGGGAGAGGGCTGTGAAGTGACGTGGCAGAAGGCGCAGACACGGGGAGTGTGGAGAGTCGGGGCCACTCGTGTATTCAGTCTGCCGCGCCCTGTGAGGTCCTGGCCTGGGTGCTGCTTACCTTCTCATCCTCTTTCTGTAGCCCCACCAGAAATCACATCCTGCTTTGACTCGAGATCTAATTCTTCTAGTTCTCCAACTCAGTGTCTTGTTTTTTCGGTTGTGGTTTCGGAAGGATGGGGACTAGTAACGACACAGAGCAAAACAACCCTCATTTTCCACACAGAGCCTCCAGGATAGAAGTTAGTAGAAGTTAAAGGTCTTCCCGTGGTCTTCTATTAAGGAAACCTAAAGGACTCGAGAGTTTGGATGGCATCCTCTGAAGTGTACATAGCCAACAACTCAGCATCATCAACCTTGGAGCATGTGGTAGGCAGAATGAATAACTGTCTCCCAGAGCCGTCCAAGTCCTGACCTCTGGAACCTGTGAATGTGTTAGGTCGAGTGCCGAGGAGGAGTAAGGTTGCAGATGGAATTAAATTTGCTAATCAGCCGGCCTTCAGATAAAGAGATTATCCTGCATTAGCCAGGTGGGCCCAGTATAATCCTGGGAGTCCCTACAAGTAGAAGGGCCGCAGGAGAATCAGAGGTCAGATCATCAAGAAAGCTGCCTTTGAAGGTGTTGGGGGGATAGGGGCAGGCAGAGGGCATGAGCCAAGGAATGCAGGCTGGAAGAGGCAAGGAAGTGGACTCCCCCCTAGCGCCTCTGGAAGTTGGACAGCATATGAGACCCACGTTGGATTCCTGAGCTCCAGAACTGTAAGACGATAAATTTGTGTCATTTTAGCCATTCGTTTTCAGTCATGTGTTACGGCAGTGACAGGAAATGAATACAGGGACTGACTTTATCCTGTGGAATCCAAGCAAAAAGTGAGAGGCTGTTTACATCTCCTCTGTTTTCCACGTGGGCCAGGAATTTTTTAAGAGGTGCGGGAAACACCTTCGCAGTGGAGAGGTGGAACAGGAGAGACGCTCAGGGGGAGAGGCAGGTTGTTGCTGGGGCCCATCAGAGAAAAGGAGGAGGTTGTGAGGGAGACACTTAGAGAGCTCACGTTCTCAGGAAGTCCTGGCCCCACAGCTCTGAGCCCCACCTCCTGGGGCTGCTTTTTCTACTTAGACCAACGTTTTCTCCTCCCCCGTCTGTAGCCCAAACCCTGCTAGAGCTCCTAACATGACATGTAAGCCAGGAAGGAGACTGGAGTTTGGCAGGTACATGCAGTGGTTGCCCTGGTCTGAGCGACGCACCTCGGAGCTGCGTCGGTGGATTGTCAGCTGTGTGTTGCTTCCTCTTTTCCCGATAACACGCTGCCGTGTCCCGAAGTAGCCTTGTTAATGTACGTCATCACCAGCGGCATGTCGCGGGGGTCTGGGGTCTCCACATCCTCACCCACATTTGATACTGACAGGCTTTTTACCTTTGACAATCTAGTGTGTGTGAATCAGTGTCTCATTGTTTTTAACTTGTATTTTTCTAATTACAAATGAGGCTGGCATATTTGTATACACTTGTTGGATTCCTTTATTTAGATTTCCTCTTCGATAAAGAGTCTGTGTAAGTCTGTTGTCCATTTTCTTCTGTTGACTTAATACCTTACTGATTTTTAGGATTTCTTTATAGTATAAAAGTCTAAAAGTGAGCTATCTGTGAAGCACGTGTCTTTTCTTAGTTTGTGGCTTGTCTTTTAACCTCTCCGTGGTGCCTTTAGAATTTCATGTATTTTTGTGATCTAAGAACTCTTTCCCTGCCTTGGGGGTTAGAAAGGTTTTCTGCCCATATTACCTACATGTTTCTAGTTTTGCCTTTCCCAGGTAAATAATCTACCTGGAATTGATGTTTAAGGATGGTAGGTAGGGGTCAAATTTCATTGTTTTCTGTGTGTATAATCAGTTGTTCCAGAAAATTGTATTGAAAGTCCATCTGTCCTAGTGGTCTGAAATGCCTCTGTTATAAAAATCACGTCTCAACACACATGTGAATCAGTTTCTAGCCCTCTACCGGGCATCTTGTTATGTTCGTTGTCTATTGCCGTGTGACAAATTACCTCAAAAATTAGCACATAAAACAAACATTTATCGTCTCAGAGCTTCTGTGGGTTAGAAATCTGGGCACAGCTCGACTAGGCGCCTCTGACTCAGTGCCTATCATGAGGCTGCTGTTGGGGTGTTGACCAGGAGGGTAGCCTTAACTGGAAGGTCAGCTGAGGGAATACCTGCCTCTAAGTTCGTTCGTGTGGTGGTGGCGGCGAATCCGTTTCCCATGGGTTGTGAGACTGAGGTCTTGGTCCTTGGTGGCTGTTGGTCAGAGGTCTCCTTCAGGGTCTTCTCACGCAGGCTTCAGCATAGGGCAGCTCACAACATGGCGGCCGGCTTTCCTCAGAGCAAGCCAGCAGAGAGTGAAGAACGTGGAGGTCACAGGTTTTTGTAATCTAACTTCAGAAGTGGAAGCCCATCATTTATGTCAAGTGCCATTAATTAGAAGCAAGTCAGATTCAGCTCAGAGTCGAGGGGAAAGGGAAGAGTTACACAAGGATGTGAACGCCCCGAGGCGAAGATCACTGGGAGCCATCTTGGAGGTTGCCCGCCACACTTGTATAGCTATATAAATAATGAAGTCTCTTCCTATTAATCTTCGCTGTTATCTTAAGTGACATTTGGTAGGGCTGTTGTTTTTAACTTTTTGATAACTTTCCATATTCAAAATAGAAAGGGGAAATGAGAATGCCTTGGGATGGATTTTGGAACTTTGGAAGTGAGAGGAAAATGGAGACGTGAACTTTGTTCAGATGGCTGAGTTTAAATACATACCATGTAATTTTTCTTAACTAGTTTATCTGCATCTTCCAAGCTGAATCACCATCATGGTGATCTCTAGGAAACGTTTTACGTGTTAGCTCATCGTTTACGAGATTCTTTGAGACAGAGCAAAGCGCCTGCCATCGACTTTATTCCTTTCATGCAGTTCATGGAACTCACTGATGCTCAAACCATATTCCCAGTATCACCGAATGTGCTTCTTAGAACAGGGGAGGCTTGCATGGTGACAGCAGTTAGCATCACACACGACTTCTTTCTCATTTTAAACACAAATATCTGTCAACACACTCTCACGGTTACCTAGTGGGAAGAAATCCTTAGGAGTAATTATTTTGAGTTGAATTGCTTGCTTAAAGATTAACTTTCATACACCTGATTGTTCCGTTTGTCAACACCCTCGTTCACGGCTTCTTGAGTACACTCCGTGGAACGAGGGTTGGTTTGTGTTGTAGCTTAAGAGATGATTGGGGGCACCTGGGTGGCTCAGTCAGTTGAGCGTCCGACTTCGGTTCAGGTCATGATCTCGTGGTTTGTGAGGTCGAGCCCTGCATTGGGCTCTGTGCTATCAGCTTAGAGCCTGGAGCCCACTTCGAATTTGGTGTCTCCCTCTCTCTCTACTTCCCCCCACCCATGCTGTGTCTGTCTGTCTGTCTCTCTCTCTCTCTCCCTCTCTCTCTCCCTCTCCCTCTCTCTCTCTCCTTCAAAAAATAAATAAAAACATAAGGAAGTCTTTCTGATTTTTTTTTTTTTTATCAGTAAAGCATCTGGGTCCAATTCACCTGTCCTGTCTTCAGCTTTGATACACCTGTGGGGCAGCCTGAGTTTGCATGGATTCTGATTTCCAGCCAGTATTTCAGAATAGAGGGGTTCAGACTTCCACCATCGTCATGAACATTGTGATTACTGACTTCATGATTCTAAGGGCGCCTCTTGGTTCCCTCTTTATTTCCACCCCCGTGTGTGTGTGTGTGTGTGTGTGTACTTCTATATACATCTGTGGCTGATACTTAGTTAACAAAAGAGAGACCTACATATACGTTCTAGAGTAATTGCCAAATCGTGACATGGTAAATAAATAGCTTGGTTTTTTAAGTGTGGTGAGTAAGAAAATCTTCTCACGATGAATAAGAAGTAAAACTGTAAGTGTCTCTTCCGCTAAGATGCCAGACCTCAGATAACATGCCTTTTGGCAAAGCTTGCGACCTCTTGGTTTTTGTAGAACTAAAGAGGTTATATGTAAACACATGACAAACACCACTGTTGGCAAAGGCTTTTATACTGTGTTATTCTAGATCTGATCCTTCTGCCCTCACTTCACCCACTGATTTTGGTAAATGTAACAAGCCAGCATTAGGCAAGTGTAAGGCATTAGAATGGAAACTGGGTGCTAAGTGAAAGATTGGGAACTTTAAAGAAGATGACAGAATTCAGCTAGAACCCCACAACTGTAGGGCTGAGAAGGAATTACAAAGTCTGGGCAGCCACCTGTATGCATTCCTTATTATCAGGGACCGGGGCAACAGTTTACATTGGAGATACTGACATTAAGAGGTGCTTCCTGGGGCGCCTGGGTGGCTCAGCCGGTTAAGCATCCGACTTCAGCTCAGGTCACGGTCTTGCTGTTCATGGGTTCACACCCGGTGTCGGGCTCTGTGCTGACCGCTCAGAGCCTGGAGCCTGCTTCGGATTCTGTGTCTCCCTCTCCCCGCCCCCGCCCCCCGCCCCACTTCCCCTTGCCCGCTCACACTCTGTCTCTCTCTCGAAAATAAACATTGAAAAAAATTTTTAAGAGGTGCTTCCTTAAGTTTGTATTTTGGGAATTAAAAGACAATCGTGATAGAGATAACTTTCAGATATGAAGATGATTTTGTATTTAAAGTAATCTTTACAGAATCAGATTTTGAGGTTCTTTTCTGACAGTATATTGCACTGCATCATGTATATTTTAACGTGATTTGCTTGCATCGATCCCATCTTTGGTTTTGATAGATTTTCTGCATAGGCCGTATGTTCAGGCTCAGTTGGAAAAAAACAAGAAGGTGATTCTAAGCTCTAATTTATCTTGAGTTATGAGCTATCAAACATGTTTTCCTTCATCCCTGTTAACTTCCACTTGAAGCACTCACAGTGCCTTTGAGCCATAAGAAAAATTTACACATAATATTTTGAATCCATTAAAAGAAGTTCAGAGCTTACGAGTTGTTTTCGTATCTCTCGAGTCGGATGAATTACGATCTCACAGAAAATAATAATTAGGTGATGGGTGGCTGCTGTGCTTTGATTTTGGTATGATCATCCCTTTCTTTCATTTGCCTCGGTTCAAGCCAGGGGTTTGGACACCCTGAAAGAGAGGAGTCACCCAGACCAAGCAGAGGCTCATCAGAGCTCTCCCTTTGCTGACCGTCAAGGCAACATTATTCAGAATGTAGTCTGAAATGCATTTGATCATACAGTACATAGTTTAATAATGTATCTTTGGCCCTATTCGCAAAGCCTCATATTTACTCTGCTGTCACCAAAACAAGATAGAAAACAAGATTGTAGTGATTTTGCGTGTGTGTGGGCATGTTCTGGTTTACGATTTTCCCTTTGCGATTTTAATGACCTGATAGCAATGACACATTTGAGGTGAGGGGGTGTGGGGAAAGTCATGTAAGAATAATATCTGATTCAGAATTGCCCATGCCCAAAACTGCTACAGGAAGGCTGACAGTACTGTGCTCTCATCACGTAACTCTGTGACAGAAGTTTTAAAAATGTAAATAGTCTCCCCCCAAATAAATGAACAGGTGTAATTGATCCCAGGTTTAATTTGTGGATCCAGCTACAGGCCAGTGTACTGATGGAGTATGCATATAATATTCTTCACAGACTTCAGGAACTAGAGAATACAAAGACCTTTGGTTCGGAGATGATCAGGGACTCAGAACGATAGGGCATCAAGATGCTCCCAGTTTGAGGCATTGTCTAGAGGAGCAGTGGAGAGAGGTAGCCTGGCACCCGTCATCCGCTGTCTGTCCTCGTATCTGGTGGTGACACGGGGCTCAGAGGGGAGGGTGTCTGTCAGTCGGAGGAAGGGAGCTGGCACGTGGAGGGCACCCTGGCAATACCTGCAGGTGTCAGGGACAGAAGAACTCCCTTCGACGCTGCGCTGCAAGATGGGAAGACAGGTGGCAAGTCTCTTACAGGAGTGTCTTTTATTTGAGCAGAACCAGACCAACTGTTCCTCATTAAAACACATTTTGCAGCACGTCCTAATGTGAGCAGATCACGTGTGTGTGTGCGCGCGCGCGCGCACGCGTTCAGAGAAAATTCAACATCTACAGGTCACACTTGAATCTCAGCATGTGGTTCAGAACCGTAAGACAGGTAGCATGAAACGCCTCTCCGAGATGGGAGGCTGGCTTTCCTGGAATGGCCATCTGTAGAGACACAAAATGTCACCAGTATCTCCATGAGATGCAGTAGTGAGCAAAATGGATAAAGTCTGCCAGGTTGGAGTCTTGACCCAGACCGTCATTTTCTGTGGAGCGGTTGGTTTTTCTTCCCATCGCATTATAAGGGCACCTGCGCTACATTACGACCAATGCTAAATTCACCATGACCGAAGCCAGGCCTCTCCTCTGCTTCGCCGGTATACCTGCTCTGTGTAAATTGGGCAAGCTGGAATGAAGTCCTGTGAACAGCTTCCCTGGGAATTGGGGAGGAAGAAAAGAATGCATACAGAATACTCGCAGTCCTGCCGGCCACATGGTGACCAATGCATAAACGTTTCTCATTCTACTTAGTAGAGAATGTAGAGGCTTTTACGTAGAGGCTGTCGTCCCCCTGTCCTCCTGGATCCTCATGCTTCTGGTTCTGTGGTCATATGTATTAATAATTTATAAATATTTTTGATAAAGAGGAGGAAATGCAGGTGAGGCCTCAGAACAGCCCGACTTTCCATTGGAAGGCCAAGCCCATTCAGCTCCCAAGAACAGGACAGGATATTTGCATCTGTATAAAAATATAAATATAGAATGCAAAGGAACACAAGTATCTTTTCAGAGAACATTAATCAACTACGTCCTTCAGGTCCTTCTCTCTTTCGGCTGAAAGAGCCATGAGTAGGACCAACGTGGTGGCTTCACAGGTCTGTGTTGGCAGGAGGAAAAGACCTCAGCAGAGGCTGAGTCCTGGAGCCCCCCTCTTCCTCCTCCAGGAAGCTTCACGGCCAGCTGGCCGTGAAGGGAGGTGCCCTGCACCCCTCTTCCCTGTAAACGTGGACTATTCGGCACTGCCTGCATTGAGCTCACCTGGTGGGATAATGAGACAATGGGGATTCACATGTGCCAGGAGTGGTGAGCACAATGTGCGCACACACACGCGTGCACACACACACGCGCACACACAATAACCCACATCCTGATCCCAGCAACCTGTGAATGTTGCCTGACATGGCAAAAGGGACTTCAGGTATGGGATTCAATTAAAGGTGGTGATGGAGAAATTATCCTGGATTATCCCCATGGCCCAATGTAGATCACAAGGATCCTTATCGAAAAGCCGATACTACTGGCTTTGGAAATGGAGGGAAGAGGCCACAAGTCAACGGATACAGGCCGCCTCTAGAAGCTAGGTAGAGAGCAAGGAAACCAGCGCCCCTCCCCGTCAACCCCCCAGAATCGCCAGAACAACGCAGCTCTGCTGACATCTTGATTTTAGAATCGCTGACCTCCAGAATTTCAAGAGAATGAATGTTACTAAAACCTGTGGTGCCTGGGGGGCCCAGTCGGTTAAGCATCCGATTTCAGCTCAGGTCATGATCTCGCCGTTCGTGAGTTTGAGCCCTGCACCAGGCTCTGTGCTGACAGCTCAGAGCCTGGAGCCTGCTTCAGATTCCGTGGCTCCCACTCTCTCTGCCCCTCCCCTGCTCATGCTGTCCTTCTCTCTCAAAAATAAAAAAAAATATAAAAAAAAAAAACACCTGAGGTTTGGGGGCGCCTGGGTGGCTCGGTTGAGTGTCCAAATCTTGATTTCGGCTCAGGCCATGATCTCAAGGTTTGTGGGTTCGAGCCCCATGTCAGGTTCTGAGCTAAGCATGGAGCCTGCTTAAGATTCTCTCTCTCCCTCTGTCTCTACCCCTCCCCAGCTTGCCATCTCTGTCTCTCTCTCAAATAAACTTAAAAAACTTTTTTAAACCTGAGGTTTGCGGTAATTTATTCAAGTAGTAATAGAAAGCTAATATACCACACTCCTTCTCCACTGGTAAGTTTTTCCCCATTGCTACTATTTTATATTTATGCTGTGTGTATAGATAATGTTTGACCCCCTGTTCCATTTGCCCAAGAATCTTATAAATACAAGAATAGGCACATGGCAGTTTGTATGGAAGACTGTCCATACCTGTATAAAATGTGAATCCCCAGCACTGAGGAACAGGTAGAAATGCAAATACTCCTTCAGCTAGCATTGCCCCCCCCCCCCCCCGGTCCATGCTGGGCCAGGGCGCAATTGGAGAGACCCCTTTCACGGAGTATACACAGGATCATGCAGGAGTAGAGAGGTGCCACTGACGGGTGCCATGGTGAGGGCCAGTCAGCAGGATACCCAGCCCCACGGAGGGAAGGACCTGAGTCCTCTGTCCTCTGGGGCGGGGCGATGGTTGAGAGAGCTTTTCCTACAGGAGGTCCTGTCTGACGGGGCCCTGGGAGAACAATAAGGAGGCAGGGGGAAGACCGTGGGTGGGGGGGAGCTGGCTGGTTCAGGCTGGGCACAGAGCAAGGGCAAGAAGGTTGTATGTACCTTTGTGGGATCGACAGTGACTTTTTTTCCCTCGTTTTTAGGTTCTTTGAAAAAAAAGTTTATGACAAAATTAAATATCAAAGGAGAAAGCAGATGTAAAAATGGGCCCCTGGCACGTCTGATGGCTGAATCCCGTGTCATAAATTGTGGAATTCGAGTTTCTTTTCATGTATGAGATGGTTTTAGTTGAGAGCCGTTCCAGAAGGCTCATTCCACAGAGTAAGAGCCCAGAGGGGAAAAGATGTCGGAGCAAGGGAGGCACAGTCCCTCTCTTGTGGGCGAGTGCTTGAGGGTGGTACCCAGGGCCGCACGTGTCCGTCTCACTTGGTACTTTTGCTCAGCGCTGGGGGAGGCCCTGGCCTTCCCCACGTCCCAAGTCCCACTGCTGGGCTGGGGTAAAATAGCCCTTTATCCACACCTTCTGTATCCCAGGCATCCACCAGGGCGCTGGGTGTGGTATTTTCCCCCCTTTCCACATCACCTAAAGGTAGATACTGAGATAGCTTTGCCTCATAGGAGAGGTAGCAAGGCTTAGGGAGTTTCCACTGCTTGCCCAAGGTCTCACAGCTGCTAAGTGTCTGAATTTGGATTCGGTTTCTGCCCTGTCGGAATTCGAAACCCATGCTCATTCGTTACACACCTTGTGTCCCCTGATGATGCATAAGGGACAAAAGTAGCATAAATCAATTAATCGTACTTGAGAAATAGATAACATAGTGACCTTATCATTTTACAAAGAGAACATCTTGAGGCAGTTTGGTATTTAGAACTGCAAACTACCACGGAATATTGTTAATCTTGAGTTTTATGTGCTCAAAAACTGAATATACAAATCTCATTCGATCCCCATAACAACCCCATGATGTGAAAATACTAATAGTACCTCTGTTTTTTTAGGTGATTTTATGTGGAAACAGAGAGGATGAATCATTTGTCCCAAAATCCTCTAGTAGAGATGGGATTAGAGTCTGGGACCGGCATACTTCCTGTCCCCAGAACTGGTGTCATTTGACATTGGTGCGTGCAATGTGACCGTGTGTGGGGCTCTCTCCCTTCCCTAGCAATGCCTGGGTAACCACCCAAGGAAGGGATAATTCAGGATGGACTGTTGTCACCATCTGACTAGACTGAGTTTTGTCTCTAAAGCCTTCGTTTATCTCCACCCGGTTGATCTGATCTGTAAAGCTCCTGAACATCAACATTCTTTTTGTTTGGCTTAGTTTTCAGAATATGTACTTGGTTCTACATTCACAGATTTCTTACATTAATAGGATTTAACAAACTAGACTTTTGAAAACTAGTAGGATATGTTAAGATTTAGCAAGTATAGGAGTGCCTGGGTGGCTCAGTCGGCTAAGCATCTGATTCTTGATTTCGGCTCAGGTCATGATCTTGCAGTTTGTGGGTTCGGGCCCCACATCAGGCTCTGTGCTGACAGCTCAGAGCCTGCTTGGGATTCTCTCTCTTTCTGCTCCCCCCCCCAATAAATAAATAAAAACTTAAAAAAAAAATTAGCAACATGTTTAGAAATTAATCAAGGAAGCAGTGAGATTTACAAGGGAGGGGAAGAGCCCATGTTAATCCAAGTTAACACTTTCTCAGAGTTGTCCTTAGTTTGTTATAACTGGATAAATATAAGGATCTTTATTGAACAAAGGTCACATCCTACCTCCTTTCAAATTTCTGTCTGTTTCAAAAAAGGCATTTGTAAGTGGAGTTTGATTTCTTAAAAAGTGTAAGTTTGAGAGTTGGTGTTGGTTTAGTTTTAATAAGCAGTAAAATTTCTCATATTGGGTGCGTTATAGTTTGAGAGAGAGAAGTGCGTCTTGAATTTCAAGAATTAATAAATTTTGGTAATAATGTTTTAAAGATTTAGTTCTTTTTATTTTTTTTTGGAGAGTGAACAAGGTGGGGAGAGGGGCAGAGGAAGGGAGGGAGAGAGAGAGGGAGGGGGGAAGTGGAAGGGGGAGGGGGAGAGAGAGAATCTTAAGTAGGCTCCATACTCAGCGCAGAGCCCGACGTGGGGCTCAAGTTCACAACCCTGAGATCATGACCTGAGCCAAAATGAAGAGTCAGACACTCAACCAACTGAGCCACCCAGGAGCCCCACTGACTTTTGGCAGTAATGTTAAAGAAGTTTAGGGAGGAATGGGGCGCCTGGGTGGCTCAGTCGGTTCAGCGTCTGACTTCATCTCAGGTCATGATCTCATGGTTTGTGAGTTCGAGCCCCACATCAGGCTCTGTACTGACAGCTCGGAGCCTGAAGCCTGCTTTGGATTCTGTGTCTTCCCTCCCTTTCGTGCTTCCCTTCCCTTCTCCTGCTTGTGCTCTGTCTCTCAAAAAAAAAAAATAAATAAACATTAAAAAAAGTGTTTTTTTAAAAAAGTTTAGGGAGGGTTTGAGCCTTCTGTCTACTTTCCAGAACTATCGACCATACTAACTTTTTCTCTAAGTCACTTACACACATTGTTCTCTGCGTGCAGTCGTGCACGCGCGCACACGTAAACTTTGACCTCACGATTGGGTATTGATCGTCACCTCACCTATAAGCACTTTTTATTTTAACTGCGTTATAGGAATGCCATGTTATTTCCTACTCGTGAATGCTCCTTCTCACTGTGTAGAGGTCTGCTGTGTTTGAGCATCTTGGACTTGATGAGAAAGTCCTTCTGTTTCCTGTATTTTCAAGTTTCTTTTCTTTCAGTGCCACAGCAATAGTGACAGCTGAAATACACAGAGCTTGCTGCCTGCTGATTACTGTCTTCTGAGAAACCTTTTTTTTTTCAACCTTATATTTAAAAATACATCATCAGACTCTCTTAATCAAGGTCTTGAATCGGTGAAAGGTGAAGACAGTAAAAGACGCACGGTGCGGTAGACAGACTAAATCTTCCTTCTCCTGCTGTGTTTTGATCTGAGGGAGACTGGCAGGTGAGGTGGGCTTCCTGGAGCTCGTGTGCGATTCTGTGGTGCAGACGCGGCCACTAGGAACGGGAGGGCGGCTTGTCACCAGAGCACTTTATATTCTGGTGTGTTTGGTATGTGATGGGGGTGTTGGGGGGGGGGGGAGGTTGAGTAATGCCCAGGGGAAAAAATGGCGATGTTGACTACAACTACAGCTGACCCACTATGGTCGTTTAATAAGTAACTTTCATATTTTGAGCAATTTTATGGCAAATGAGTTAGAAGAAGAAGAAATGTTGTGAAACCGTCAGAAGCCGAGGGTTTTTTTTTTTTCAGGCTGAGAGCACAGGCACGTTACCTGCACTGCAGCTTTGTGAAGCAGAATGTTTTATAAGCTCAACCAAATGCGTAAGGCTTTAAGACGTACCTCGCCCTGCCCAGGTCAGGCTGACCCCTGCCCCAGCTGGCAGCAGCAATCACCAAGTGACAGCGCCTTGAATGGCAGGTGCAGCACCAAGGTCCAGCATTCAGAGCCTGGGGTGGAACAGAGATGGATATTTCTAGAAGCTGGGAGAGGTTTCATTTCAGGGCCTCTCTTTGAGGGCCCCCTTCCAGGGCCCTGTACTTAATTTTGCATTCATATTTTTTTCTTAAAAAGAAAGCTTCCGTCTCTGTGTTATCCAGATCTATTCCTGGGTGAGGGTGTCTGTGATCCTCCTGAGGTCATACAGCATGAAGCGTGACGGGGGGGCTGCGTGCAGATGTGCACGGGGACCTCCACATTTCTCTGGGGAACGGTCTGTAGTCTTAGTTATGGTCTTCTAAACCCAAACTGAAGAAGCGTTGATTTAATTTCTAGAGGCGAGGTTTTAGGATTCGTGTAGATTAGTTCCCTGAACACATCATAGGCCACGTCGGTTACCAGGGACACGGAAGGGCATCTTTCTGACCGGTTGGATCTCATCTGGTCAGATGAGGATGGGGATCTCATCCCCCATTCATTCATTCATTCATTCGTTCATTCATTCACTGATTCACTGCTAAACATTTACTGAGTCCCTGCTCTATACCTGTAGTTGTGCAGTTTCAAGAGGCCAGAGGTGAGTTAGACAGCCTCCCTGCGTTGGAAGAAGCCCCATCGTTGATGTCATTGTAGTGCATCCATATGAGTGCTGTCCTTGAGATAGTGAGATGACTTTTATTCTTTTTTATTTAATTTCAGTTTTGTTACTTTACTTTTAATTTTTTTTAACGTTTAGTTTTTGAGACAGAGTGTGAGTGGTGGAGGGGCAGACAGAGGGGGAGACACAGAATCCGAAGCAGGCTCCAGGCTCCGAGCTGTCAGCGCAGAGCCCGATGCGGGGCTCGAACCCACGAATTGTGAGATCATGACCCAGTTGAAGTCAGACACTCAACTGACTGAGCCACCCAGGCGCCCCAAGACTACTTTTAGTCAAAATAAAAGTTTGTCCACATGTTCTTAACTCTAGCACATCACACAGAAAGCCGGATGCACAAGAGGATGGTCTTCTGGGGTGCAGGCAGGTTTGGGCGCACCTCTGTGCTCTGGCCGCTGCCCCCACTGCCTCGGAGGAGGAGAGCTCCATCTTCTGGGGTGCACGTCCCTTGTTGAGGGACGGACCCCGCAGGGCATCAGCCCAGGTACCTATGGGGCGCCGAAGTAAATAGCGATTCGACTGCCATTGGGTCGAGAGATTTATCCTTGTGGTTAACAGTTTCGGTGACTTTGCAATTAGTCTCCTACAGTCAGAGCAAGAAATGTTGCACATCCGTCACATGGAGGTATTAGGCAGTGGAGGCTGGATTGTAAAGGTGATTTTTTTATTTCCCCATTCCTAGTCTTGGCACCTCTCGTTAACTCCTCTGAACACAGGTCCTGTTGGTTCTCCGCCCAAAGTCCACCGTCCGTCCTATCCGTGCCTCCTGCCAGCATCCTAACGAAGGTGTCTGTCACCTCCCACCTCAGCTTGTCACTGGACCCTCTCCTCTCGTTCTCTCCCCTCCCTTCCACAGACCCTGCCCATTCCTGCCTCTGTTCCTTTCTGGAACGTGCAGTTCCAGTGCCTCTGCTGGCCCAGCTGCAGCCCGCACTTCCCACGCAGAGGACGAAGGTGTCAGCAGGGGGTTCTTGGGGAGCTTGGGAGGAAAGAATAAGCAAAATAATGTGTGCTTCTGTGTATTTCTCCACGCGTTCTTCCACGGACATGCCTTATGCTGTCCTGCCTCTGGGTCGCCCCCTCCTCCCCCTACTTTGTTCCTCCCACCCGTGCTCTTCTTCCCCACATCCTTCCCCTCCTCCCCTGCCCCCTCCCCCTCCCTCAAAATGTTGTTTCACGTTTCAGAAGAGGCACCGATTCTAAAGCCTGTACACAAGGCGGAAATCTTATATAATAGAATTTAAGTTACACTTTACAAAACCAGAGCCATCTTGAGAGCAGCCAGGTGCCTCCCCCCCTACTCCTCTGCACCCCCAGGAAGAAGCATCAGGGAACAGAGACCACCTAAAAAGCAGTGTGGCGGTGACTCCTCACTCTTCGTGCTCCTTCCAAGCAGGACTTTCCGACCTTGTCCATGCCTGGCGCACAGAGAAAGTGGTAGTGGCTACACTGCCCAGCGGAGTAAACGGAGGGAGCCGCATGTGGAGGGCCCGTCCCTCTGGCCGCCGAGACCCCTTCAGACCCCTCTGCGAGTTTGGGGCAGCCCTCCTGCAGCAGGGCCCCGGCTGGAAATCTCCACCCTGAGGGATACGTTTGTGGAATCAAATGGCTTCCACAGTTTTTCCTCTGTCCTTCTTTTGCCGAGTGGATGTGGTTGCATCCCTAAAAGTTAACGTTTTTCCTATGATTCCACTCTACATAAACGTTAGGCTTCATGAATTCTGCCTTGATTCTCCATAAACGCACACTCTGTCTTGTATATGTTGTGTATAATCTGGAAAATCATCAATTTGGTCTGACACTTCCAGGAAAGGAAATGTGATTTCCCCATACCTAACTTGAGGCCATCTGGCCCATGGTGCATGTCTGAATGTGTCTCTGTTGAAGTAGTAACTAAGTGATAGCTGCTTCTTACATCAAGCTAAAAAGCTTCTGCACAGCAAAGCAAACCATCAACAAAACAAAAAGGCAACCTACCGAATGGAGAAAATATTTACAAATCATCTATCTGATATGTGATAAGGGAATAATAACCAAGATATATAAAGAACTCCTACAAGTCACTAGCAAAAAAAAAAACCAATCTGATTACAAAATGGGCAGAGGATCTGAGTAGATATTTTTCCACAGAAGACATACACATGGCCGACAGGTACATGAGAGGCACTTAAACATCACTAATCATCAGGGAAACGCAAATGAAAACCACAGTGACACCTCATACCTGTTAGAATGGCTGTTATATCAAAAAGACAAATAACAAGCATTGGCGAGGATGTGAAGAAAAGGGCACTGTTGGTAGGAATGCAAACTGGTGCAGCCACTGTGGAAAACAGTCTGGAGGGTCCTCAAAAAATTAAAAACAGAACTGCCATATGATCCAGGAGCAGTTCCTCTTCTGTGTGTTTATCTGAAGAAAATGAAAACACTAACCCCCCTGTGTTCACTGTAGCCTTATTTATAGTAACCAAGGTATGGAAACAGCCTATGTGTCCATCGGTGGATAAATGGATGAAGAAGATGTGGGATGATATATATATGTATGTAACAGAATATTATTCAGCCATAAAAAGAGGGAAATGTTACCATTTGCAACAGCATGGATGAGCCTTTAGGGCAATATGGTAAGTGAAATAAGTCAGACAAGGACAAATACTGTGCGGGCTCAGTTACATGTGGAATCTTTAAAAAGACAAAACAAGCTCGTAGTTACAGAGAACAGATGGATTGGGGTGGGGACGGGCAAATGCCCGAAGGTGGTTAAAAGGCACAAACCTCCAGTTATAGTGTGAATGAGCCCTGGGCACATACTGTGCAGCGTGGTGACTGTAGTTAACAATACTGAGTTGTATATTTGAAAGTTGCTAAGAGAGTAAATCCTAAAAGTTGTCACAAGAATAAAATTGTAACTATGCGTGGTAGTCGATGTTAACTAGACCTCTTGTGGTAGCCATTTTGGAACATACAAAACATGATGAGGTTGTACACCTGAACGATAACAATGTCCTGTGTCGGTTGCATCTCAATAAAGACAAAAAAAGCTCCTTGTATAGGGACTCGTTATTTGATTGACATCACAGTAGGGCTTGTTTGCATCTTTTAAATCTTTTTTTTCCCCCCTCTATGTTTCCGTCTTCCTAGGAATTCAGAAATAGGCTTGGGAATCACCCGAGTTCAGTATCCCACACTTCTGCCGTCGGGCGAGACCTCGCGAGCTCCAGGATGGCCCTCCGCTTGCAAAATCTTCGTCAAGACCGTGCACTGAGGGTGTCCGTGGGCCTGGCTCTGTTGGCTCTTCTTCTCGCCTTTTTTTGTCAAAATCTCTAGTGAAAACACAACTAAATGAAACATTGGAGAAGAAGAAGAAGTTTCTAATTAAAATCTTCAGTGAACAGAAAAACAATCACATCAGTACTCCAAGAGCAGTCATTTATCCTGGTCTCCCTGCCTCTGCTCCAGCCACACTTTTTAATGAGGCTGATTGTGTCTCTCGTGGAGTTGGGCCATTGGTTGTTTGACCTAAAACCTACTAACTGTTGCCATGGCATATCTTTTAAATTAAGCTCCTTTTGGTTTATTTGCGGCAAGAAATGCAAGGGGTTGCATTTTCTTTCAACCTCTTGTCTTCAAGTCAGAACCTAATTACACAGTCATCTTTTCCTTGTGTGGGAAGAATTTTGAATTTCATTACCCCTTTAAAAATGTATCTTTCTCTCTCTGCTTTGTTTGGAGTCCCGGTGCTACGAACATCTTATTTTTCACAGCAGATGTGTTCCTGAAAAGTTTATAGAGAAACCTGCATTTGGAAGCAAGAATTCTTTTGGAAGGCACCGGGAGAGTCGCCAGTTCCAGGGCTCTCGGCGACGTTTTTGACAAGTGCAAGGAATCCCCCCACGTCTTCAGCACCCGCAAACTTTCAGAAACTGGATTTGTCTAAAACCAGCTGTGCCCCTTTTCTGACGTTTCTGATCGGTGACATCAAATATTTATTTCTACCTGACATCACTGGCCTTTACTAAATACAGTGACTTATTTCACTTACGTGAAAGGAGCTGACTTATGAAGCAATCTTACGAACATCAGAATTTAAATGTTATTTGGACGGTAGGGAGTCACAGGGAAATCGGGTGCCCTCTGGTTACCATAGGATGCTTCATCTTTAAACTCATACCCTGTTCAGCTCTTCTTTTTATGTCAAAATGTTTCAGCCTTTTATGTCTTTCGAGGCATCCAAATAAAATTTAATTATGTCATCAGTTGGTGAGTTTGGAAAACAAAACCAGTGTTAGTGCATTTCTCCAAACCCAGCATGTGCTTCTAAGAGGAAGTCAGGTTTCAAACGCGGAGGACCTGCCCGTGTCCCTCCCAGGGTCCCCAGCGGAGCATGCATTTGGGCTCACCCTGCAAGACAGCCTGGAGTCACGCGGTACGGGGCTTAAGAACTTTGCGCCCGTCACTGACTGGAGACCAGAACGGTGCTCCTGTCCCCCATCACCCTTTCCCCACTCTTGCCCTCCTACTCCCCCCTCCTGCTGTGTGCTTTTTCTTGCCTCCACTCTCCTTCCTTCAGTTGTCCTTTCCATGAAAGCATGACGGCCGTCCTGTAACAGCCCCAGCGCCCCTCATCAGCCGCGGTGGGGATTCTCAAGAATTGTTTCAGCCACACAGGGTGCTCCCCTCCCCACTTCCGCTGTTTCCTTCCCCCCAGTCGGGGTGCAACCTCATTCAGCTCTTCGGTTCAGAAAGCATGAAAAGCCCTGCAGCGGGGACCAGACCACACATGATCTCGTTTACCGTCCTGGTGACCAGTTGGCCAGTGGGGTGGCTGTGGTCTGAAAATCCAGCTTGCGGTTTTTCCATGACATCCTGCTGGAGGGAGGGAGGAGGGAGCGGGTGTGGTGGTCGCTGACAAGACCGTTCTCCTGTGGACAGGACAAGCCCCGGATGGGGGGGGGTGCTGCAGGAGCAGGTTTGGACGGCAGGAAAGCTCTTGCCTTTCCACGTCCTCTCCTCCCGGCCCGTACGGCTGCCGTGCGTCTCCCATCGGCCTGGAGTTCAGCCTGGCCTCGTGACCGGCGTTGGCCGTGGCCAAGGCAGTGGGAGCGGAAGGGTCGTGTCTTTGAGGCGGACGTGTTGAGTGGCCATGCACTCTTCCCGCCACAGGGGGGTGATTACAGGCACACGTGTCAGGATGTCCCCGAGGGAGTGCAAGGAGCAGGTGTAGACATGTGCTAGACAGGTGTAGAACAAGAAAGGAACTTTTGTTGGCTTAAGCCACTGAGACTGGGAGTTGTCAGCATAGCATAACATAGACTGTCCCGATTCAAACAAAAAGCCACGGGGCCTCTGGGTGGCCAACTAAGGCTCACGCTTCTTGAGTTCGAGCCTCCGTCAGACTGCGCGGATGGTGTGCAGCCTGCTTGGGAGTCTCTCTACCTCTCTCTGTGCCCCTCCCCTGTTCGTTCTCTCTCTCTCCAAAGAAATAAATAAACTTCAAAAAAAAGTCAGCCACGATAGGACAGTCGACTTGCAGTTTGTAAGCATAGCTCCTGTTGTGCTTATTTTCTTCTCGTGTTTGCTTTCAGGACCAAAGTCTTTTTTGGGTTTTTTAATGTCCTCCCTCCTGCCGAAAAGGAAACTCTGAAGGGATCCGTCTCGGTTCATTCAGGCTGCCGTTAACAGCACCGTAGACTGCGCGGCTTTTCACCAGCAGAAATCTATTTCTCCTGATTGTGTAGACTAGGAAGTCCAAGATCAGGGCCCTGGGGAGATTTAGTATTTCGTGAGGGCTCACTTCCTGCTTCATCGTCTGCTTGTGCACCTCCCACGGTAGAAGGGGTGAGAGAGCTCTCCAAGCCTCCCATTCGTGAGGACTCCACCCTCGGGACCCATTCAGCTCCCAGAGACCCCACCTCCCACCGTCACGCGTCTACATAAAGAAGATTTATTGATCAAGTTTCTTTTCCCTTCCTTCCCCTCCCTCTCCCTCTTTCCTTCCATCTTCCTTGGTTCATCAAGTGTAAGGTAGATTAGGATCATGTAAAATATTCTTTGGTGAAAACTTTGCTCTGTTTCTGGGAAAATGTGTCTAAACATCAGATTCCCATATGTCTTTCCGTCAAAACATGCTTTTCTGCCGACTTCAAGCCAGGTTGAAATTTTTAGTCATAAAGAGAGGGTTGGAGTTACAAATGAGGCTTTAAGAGGTTTTATCATTATAAAACAAACATAGAAGAAAGCAAAGGAAGGGAAAGAGGGAGGGAGGGGAGGGGAAGAAAAGAGAGAGAGAGGAAAAAAGAGAGGGAAAAAGATATTCTTAAGATTTGCCTGGCCCCTGAGGCACCCCAGGATATTTTAAATTTTTGAGGGAAACACCGACATCTGTCAGATACTGTGCAAACTACTCGCTCAAAATGGTTCAGTTTCAACATTGGAGTGCACGCTTTTTGAAGGTGCCATGTTTAAGGCCGGATTTTAGGCAGTTGCTGTGACAAAAAGCAAGTATCAAGTGAAAATGTGGAACCAGAACTGCAGATGATTTTGTTTCAAGGTTTGAGAAGTTGTGCAGTGCCCCATAGATGCACAGCTTCCGTTAATAAGTAATTATGGTAAGTTTGGAATAAAAGAACTATGTATTTCAATATACTTGTATTTTTTTCGCACAGATTTTGTAAGATAGTAAGACACAAGTATGTACTAAGTTGTTAGTACCTACCTACTTAGTAAAGAGAACGGTTAGCTGTTTCTTTTGGTCTAGGGGTGCCATGAGTCAAGAAAGCTTGAGAACCGGGGCGCCTTGGTGCCTCATTCTGTTGCGTCCAACTTCGGCTCAGGTCATGATCTCACGGATCGTGGGTTCGAACCCTGTGTCCGCTCTGTACTGACAGCTCGGAGCCTGGAGTCTGCTTCAGATTCTGTGTCTCCTCCCTCTCTGCCCCTCCACTGCTCATGCTCTGTCTCTGTCTCTCTCTGTCTCAAAAATAAATGTTAAGAAAAGAAAAAAAGAAAAGAAAAGAAAGCTTGAAAACCTCAGCTCTATGGGGCAACCTTTTTGGGATCCATGCCAAATTTATATTTAATCTGGGGTCCTAACTATTTGTCAAAATATTTTTTTTTTAGTTTTTTAATTTATTAATAGCACGTGTGTGATGAATTTGCACTTGCCTTTCCATCGAGCTAGCATTTATGGTGTTGAAACTATAAAATTTGAGTTAAGAAACCATAAAGGAGTCAAGGATCTGAACCAACTAGGTTCAGACCTCAGTACAAATTGGAGGCAGATAGTTTAGGGAAAGAGCGTGAGGTTTTTGACATCAGCAAAAGTTCGGGTTAAGTTGCAGCCAGGTCACTTTCTGAAGCTCATGTAAAATAGGGACACGATCCCACCGCAGGGTCATTGAAAGCTGAAATGGGATCACGTATATCAAGTAGTATGTCCTTGGCACACACAGTTTTTTTTCCCTTTTCATGATTACTTTAGCCATTTAAACATGCAAACCAATTTTATAAATAGGGTTAGGTGGTTTTCAATTCTGATATTAACTCACGACCACCCAAAAGAATTATATATGGAATAAAAAGATTCTTGCCTCAAGGGACTTAAGCTCTAATTCTAACAAATGCAGCAAAGGAAGAAAAATTCAAAGAAAATGGATCGCAGCTGTATTTGAGGAGATCAAATTAATGAACGGTGTGGGGCCCAGATTTGGGTGGCCGATCTGAGATCAAGAAGGAGATTTTCTGTGGCCAAAGATGAAAAGAGCAAGCAGACTAATAGGAGACCTAGAAGTCATACCCTCCCCCACCCTGCCTTGGGGGTAAAAGGAAATGCAGACACTATTATTCTTCATTAGTTTTCTGTCAATTATTTCCTACCAGTACTGTTTCCTGGGGTTCCATAGCCAAAACATCCCAACTGTGTAGAGTTTGAAGCAAAGAGTTTCATTTGGCCTCTTGCAGTCTTCCTGGTTTATGGACATCTGAATACACTTATGAATACTGATGGGCAAGTGCCCAGAAAAAAATATTTATGTAAATATACATATATATATATATATATATATATATATATATATATGCATATATATATTTAAAATATACATTTAAAAAATACATTTTACATTGTATTTTTAAAATACAATATACATTGTAAAAAATACAACCTTGGATCAAGGTCAGAGAAAACTTGGAATCCAGAAAAGCCTAAAGAACTACAAATTTTAACACCTAGGTTTATGTAATCTGCTTTTAATATGCCTACTTAATAACAGTAACTATAGATGTTATTCCAGACTGATTCCAACATCCAAGCTTTTAACTTGTTTTTACCCCCAATTTCCATAAAAGGGAATAAGACACATGTGGTTTTTAAACAGAGCAAGAGAATTTCAAATAAATATAAAGCATGTTGTTTAGTTAAGACTTGTTATGCTTAGGTCCAACCTTTGTGAACTAAAACATACCATCCACATACTGTATGCATAAGTATCGAGGCTAGTTACAAACCACAGCTTACTTTTTAAGTTGTGTTATCTCCCTCAGAGTCACTTTAGAATGACTCTGACGGCACTCACTCCTGAATGTAGTTCCTGGTGCTATCTTGTGAGTCTCTGCCCTTCCAGGATGAATTTGTGTGATGCCTTTACTCTTGCAGGTGTGATCTGTTTTGAAATAGCCAGAAGTAATTTAAACATCTGGTGAGTGAAGATTAGATTGAACTAAGTGTATTGGTAGGTGTCCCTGGGAAAATTCTTTTGTGGAACTCGGCCCTCTTAAGAAAATGCCTCGCAGCAGGACTTTCTTCCCTTAAACGCTAGACTTTCCCCTGAACAGCATGAACAAAAAAAAAAAAAAAGTCCAGGAGCAAATGGATTCACAAGTGAATTCTACCAAACGTAAAAAGAATAATTAACACCAGTACTTCTCATCCACTTTAACAAAATGAAAAAGGAAGGAATACTTTCTAACTCATTCTTTGGGGCCAGCATTACCCTGACGGTAGAGCCAAATAAAGAAAAGAAAATTGAAAGCCAATGGCCCTCATGAATATAAATGCAAAAATACTTCACAAAAGTACTGAGCAGATCTGCAAGTTGATTTCAATAGCATATTAAAAGGATTATCTACCATGACCTAGTGGGATTCATCCCAGGAATGCAAGGGTGGTTCAACATAAAATCAATCAACATTACATATCACACTAATAAAATGAAGGCGGGGGGGGGGGGGGGGGGACATTTGATCATCTCAACTGACACAGCAAAAGCATTTGACAAAATCCAGCACCCTTACATGACAAAAACCTCTTAGAAAACTAGGAGTAGAGGGGAAACTCCTCAACATAAAGGATATTTATGAAAACACACAGCTCACACCATACTCAGTGGTGAAAGACTAAAAGTTTTCTCCCTAAGATCAGGAACAAGACAAGGGTGCCTTTTTTCACTGCTGCTATAAAACATTGTGCGAGAGGTTCTAGTGAGAGCTATTAGCCAAGGAAAATAAATAAAAGGCATCCAAATTGGAAAGGAAGAGGTAAAACTGTATTTGCAGATGACATGATCCTATGTGTACTGAATCCGGAAGAATTCACAAGAAAGCTGTTAGACCTAATAAATTTAGCATAGTTGTAGATTGTAAGATCAACACACACAAATCAGTTGTGTTTCTATACACAGCAGTGAGCCATTTAAAAAGACGTCAGAAAGCAATTCCATTTACGATAACATCTAAAGAATTAAATACTGAAGAATAAACCTAACAAGGGAGTTAAAAGACTTGCATGCTGAAAACTATAAACCATTGCTGAAAGGAATTTTTTTAATATCTAAATAAATGTAAAGATATCCTATGTTCACATCTAGAAGACTTAAAGTATCAACACTACCTAATGCAAGCTACAGATTCAATGTAATTGCTATCAAAACAACACCCCCCCACTTTTTGGCAGAAATGGAAAAACCAGCCCTCAAATTCATATGGAATGCAATTGCCGAAACAATCTTGAAAAAGAAAAATAAAATTCAAAGACTAACAAATACTTAATAACTTCAAAACTTACAATATGGCTACAATAATTAAAACAGTATGGTCCTGGCACAAGAACAGACATGCAGATCAATAGAATAGAACAGAAATCCCAGAAAAAAAATTTCACTTATATGGTCAATTGATTTTTGACAAGACCAGTAAAAAAGGACGGTCTTTTCAACAAATGGTTTTGGGAAAACTGTATATCCACATACAAAACAATAAAGTTGGACTTTTACCTTACTCTATATATGAAAATTAACTCAAAGGGGCTAAACGACCAACATAAACTTAAGAGCTAAATTTATAAAACCTCTAAAAGACAAAACATTGGGGAAATTCTTCATGACTTTAGATTTGGTAATAATTTCATACATGTGATACCAAAATACAGGAAACAAAAGAATAATTTTGGGCTTCATCAAAATTAAGAACTTTGTACATCAAAGGACACAAGAAAGCACACAGCTATCAAGCTATCAAGAAAGCACAAAGACAGCCTACAGAACGGGAGAGAAAATATTTGCAAATCCTATCTCTGACAAGAGATTAATAGCCAGAATATACATTACTCAACAACCCAAAATTGAACAACCCAATTAAAAGTTGTGTAAAGGACTTGAGTAGACATTTCTCCAAAGAAGATACACACGTGGCCAAGAAGCACAGGAAAAGATGCTCAATGTGCTAAGACATTAGGAAAATGCAAACCCAAATCACAGTGAGTTATTACTTCGTACCTGTTGAGACGGCTGCCGTCAAAAGAGACGTTGACGGTGTAGAGAAGCTGGAACCCTTACATGTTATTGGCGACAATGTAAAATGGGTCCGCCACTGTGGAAAATACCTTGGCAGTTCTTCAAGATTGAAACCTGGAACTGCCATATGACTGGCAGTTACATATATGGTCCAAAAGAACGTAGGGACTCTAACGGATACCTATATACCAGTGTTTTTAGCAGCATTATTCACAGTAGTCAAAAGGTAGAAACAACTCAAATTGTCATTGGTAGATGAATGCATAAACAAAATGTAGTATACAATGTTACCTTGAAAAGAAGTGAAATCCCGACAACATGCTATAACATGGATGAACCTTGAAAACATTATGCTTAGTGAAATAAGCCAGACACAGAAGGACAAATATTGTGTGATACCACTTCCAGGAGTTACCTAGACTAGACAAATACGTAGATACAGAAAGGAGAATAGAAGTTGCCAGGAGCTGAGGGGAGGAGGAAAGAGGGAGTTACTGTTTAATGGGTACAGAGTTTATGTTGGGTATGATGAAACAATTTTGTAAAAAGATAATGGTCATGCTTACATACACAAGCACTGTGGCTTTATTTAATGCCACTCAATTATGCACTTAGAAATGGTTTCAGTGATAAATGTTTTGTTATGCTTATTTTGCCAAATTACAGTAGAAAAGTGCACTGTGAATTTGAGAAAGAGTATAGCTAGATATTAAGAAATAAGCTCAGGTTGGGGTGCTTGGGTGGCTCAGTCAGTTAAGCGTCTGACTTAGGCTCGGATCACGATCTCATAGTTTGTGCGTTCGAGCCCCGCATCGGGCTCTGTGCTGACAGCCGGGAGCCTGGACCCTGCTTCGGATTCTGTGTCTCCCTCTCTCTCTGCCCTTCCCCCACTCGTGCTCTCTCTCTCTCTCAAAAATAAAGATTAAAAAAAATTTTTTTTAAAGTCTCAGGTCACATTTGTGAAGTTTTTTGATGCCAGTTTTGATGCAGTTCTAAGGAATCTAGACTTTAGCCGATAGTCAAGGAAGAGCCACTCCAGGCTTCTAAACAGACTTGTAAGCATTGCAGGCTCTGAAGAGATGCCTGTTTGGAAAGATACGCGTTGACAGCGTGGAGGACAGTTGGCTCTCCTGTTGATGCTCCAACCAGTGGGTTCTTCTGGTACCATATACGGACATTTTTGGAAGTGCACAATGGAATAACCACTTTTTCAGGACCACGAAGCAAGGCTTCACCTTGAGTTTTTCATCTGCTGCTAAGCCACTACACTTGTCCATTTCCAGGAGAACTGAGAGCCGACCTCAGCTTAGCCAGCGGGTGGTGGTTCTTGTCACCGCTGTCACTGACACGGGTATTGCTGATACCAGGGGTTGGTTGGTCTTACGCCCGTTGCTCTAACACATACCGCATAACCAGATGTGTGGAGCCCATCGTTATTTTAACGAAGAAAATGCCTCAGTAAGAGGCAGCCCCCTCTCTTTGTAGTTCAGCATCTTTGAACCTTAATCTTTGCTTTGGCATTTTCACGCCGAATAGCTTCCGGGGTCCCAGCAACCATATATCCTCCAGTACCTGCTACCTTCCCTGTATATCTGCTGTGATTCAAGTGAGTGACTCCAGCTTTCTGGTTTTGATCTTCTGCATCTCAGATCCTGTTAATACTCCTGTTTAGTTAAGGATTCATATGCTCTCTTCTCGATAAATTTATGTGAAGACTTAACCCAAAAGCCACCTGTGATAGCCATCTCAGGCTGTGATGCTTAGAGAACAAATATTCCTGGCTTTTTGTCTTGTCTTGTTTTGTTTGTTTGTTTGTGTTTTTGTTTTTAGCCAGTATGACCTCTGCAGCCCTACTTGGTGTCATTTGAGATATAAGAGAAGGGCTTCTGCTGCCCACAGACACCAAGTCCTGGCCCACTACCCTCAGTTCCAACCTTCACAGGAAAAGGCTAAGTTCCTGATTATTGGCCCATTGCCATATTAAAACGTGTTACATCTATGAGACCAGAAAAACTAGACTATAATTTGGTCTCCGCTCCCTGTTTTGGGTGTAAGTAAACCTGCCCACAGCCCAGTCTCTCTCCCAGGAAACAGTGGTGAATAGTCAATATCCTGTCTCATTTGGTTACAAGAGTGAAATCAGAAGTCAAATGGAAAATGAACCAAGAGACGGAGCTTATAAAGTCTGAGTCCCATCCAGTGGGAGTAAAGGATCTTTTGAAATTTACTTTTAAATTTTTACCTGGAGAGACATTCAGGATAGATTGGATTTGTCTCATTTAAGAGCATGATCTTCAAACCTTCGAAGGAACGTCTGTTGTGTCTGTCGTCCTTGACCACTTCCCACCTTTCCTGTTTTTACATCTTTTTTTGTCTCTGACTCTCCAATAGTTTTTCTTCTCATACATTCCTTCTGTGTGTAAGATCTCTAACCTCATCTGCTCAGAACAAGATTCTAAAGTCTCCAATTAAGTTCCCTCTTCTCTCTTTCCCTCTTAACACCCTCCAAGATGTTTGAAGTTAGAAAGGTCAAAAGTTCCAAAGCAGTCTTACAAAAGGCAGAAATTGGTCAGATGGCAGTCTAAAAAAATGTAATCTCATCAAACCAGATTGCCTCGGGCAATCAGAATTATACAAGCTACAAGAAAATTCAGTAGCTAAAAATGCTGCATTTCAGGTTGAAGAATATTTTTAATGCCTTTAGACACGTAAATCAAAAGGCAAGTTGGGGGGTGGGGGGGAAGCAATTTAACACCAGCTTTTCCTCATGCTGTGTGGCCGTCAGCCTGTCTATCCGGGGAGCTGTGGTAACTTCAATTAATATTAAAAGCAAAACCTGTGGCAACCCAACACTAAAGTCACAAATGTCAACTCCTAGAAACTCACCGCTGGCTGCCTTCTGGTAATCAATCTTAAACAGCCTCTGTTTCTCCCCAGTGTGGCAGACAATTTAAACTTTCGTACAGAAATACTTGAAATTTGAGTTGAGATTTAAGTAGGTTACATGGAAAGACTGCTCTTTCTCAGTGCTTGACAGAAGGGGATCAGTGTGTTTCTCTCTGCTTCACTGAGGACCTGGTTTTGCTTGAAATTGCCGGCGTGGAGAACCCTACAGATCAGCCTAGAATAAGGGCAAGAGGGGTTCATGGAAAGCATAGAGTTGAAAAGACCCACTTATTTTATAGATGGAGAAACTGAGGTTAGGAGGAGTTAAGTGACTTTGTCTGAGGCCATCTCTCTAGTTTGGAACTTTTCTAAACTGGCATCCCAAGTGATGTGTTTGGTGAAGAGGTGCTTTGGGGTGGAACTCTGGACTTACCTGTGTCCAGAAATGTGTCATCACTGAGTGCATGTCTTAAGGCTCCCGTCACAGCTAAGAATATCTCTGCAGCCCAGTGCCAGCTTGGGTCAGAAGTGTCCCCTGCACCTGTCTCCATCCCCTGAGCTCTTAGTCCCAGTCCCAGAGAGAAGGCAGCAGGAAAAGGTTGGGGGTGGGAGTCTGGGGGCACTGTGTGCGCACTGACCTAGACTGACTTTTGTTTCTCCACTGGAATGGGGTTATGAAAAGTTGAGTTATAGAAAGAAGCTTGAGCGGAATTTATAAGAAGGAATACATACTCATTATACTGAGTTTATAGACTTCTTGTTACAACTGTGTTGTATTCTGTAATATACGGATCATTATCCTTGATTTCCAGAACCAGATCTGAAATCTCTGCCTTCTCTTCTCGGGAGCAGTGCAGACCTTCACCTTTTCCTCCTGAGACTGACCCAGGGGTGCTGTTTACTCTCTACCAGGTTTGGTATCTTTGATTGGGCTGGATTTTCTGCCTCAGCCTGTGACTGTTCAGTGCACACAGGTTATTGGCCATCCACTAGTGTCACTTACAGCCCAAGGTCCCGGAACAACCCAGTGTTCCAGCGGCTGGCTATGTCACTCCACGACTCTGTTACCATAAGCGCCTCCTTTCGTTGTGCGTGACTTTAAGAGAGAAAACATGCTAACTCATCCTCTACCAGTAGGGAAATTTCTTGACTCTTAGCAGTTGGGTTTAAGATTTATGGCCTTTGTGACTGGAGCTAGGCAGCACTCTCTGAGGCAATGAGACAATGAGTCTAAGCCATAGGAGCTGGATTTTCTGTTCTACTATTGGAACAGGAACAGGAAGCCAATGCAAAAATCCAGGAATGGACACGGTAGGAGGACCTGGAATGGAACAGAAATAAGGAGATGGGTCCCGGGTGACCACTTGGGAAGAAGCTGAAGTCACTGTAGTTTGCCATTATTGGTTTTAGAAATCTTGTTCAAGGGTTGGTTGGCACAAGAGTCAAGGCAAACAGAAGTAGTAGCCAAAAACACTTTTGATGTCTGTGGCCATAATATTACGAGTAACAGCCTCCTCTTCCTCACCTCTTCATCATCATAGCTGCCATTTATATAGACCCAGGTCCCTTCCCAAGCACTATAAATATGTTAGCATATGTAACACCTTATGGCCACTCTGAAGAAGGAATGATTATTCTAGATGGGGACACTGAGGCACAGAGAGGTGACCCACCAAGGTCACTAGCTGGCAGGTGGCAGAGCCAGGGTTATAAACCAGGCAGTCTGGTTCTAGAGTCCTGTTCTTAACCAGTGCACTTTACCGCTCTCAGGCTAGAGTCTGTGGGCCTGCAGTGTACCTTAGCTGGTGTCACAGAAAGGGGTGGGCAGGGCACCGGCAGACGTGCTGAGACCATGAACACAGGTAGCTAAGCTTTAGGAGATACTTAAGGCAATGTGAGGACACTGGGAGAAAACGAATCCCTTCCAGAAGTGGGATGGAGACTTCTCAAGGGGAAGACAACTTGGCATGTGGTTGGCGAGTACTTAACTGTGTGCCAAGCAACTGTGCTTAGCACTGGGATGAAAGAAGCGAACAGGACAGACACCATCCCTACCTTTGGGAAGCTCGGAGGCAGTTGTAATCCAGCTACTCGAGGTAGAAAATACAGGGAATTGTCTGAGCCCACGAGGGACATCTAACCCAGACTGGGGAGGTCCACAAAGGCTTTCTCTAGGAAGGGTGAGCCCCGTAAAGATGGAGGCAAAGGATGCTAAGTACGTTGAAAGGGCACGGGCAGGTGCCAGGTGGGACAAGCAAGGAGTAGAAAGCAGATTGCGGCCAAGGAGTTGATTTAGCCAGGCAGAGAGGTGGGTGGAGATGTGACTGGGGCGGGGTCGTCTTTAAGAGAAGGACCTTCCAAGGGCAGGTTTTCTCTGATCGGAAAAGTGAAATCGAATACTTGATATCTGCCCTAAAAATCGTCAAATGAAGACAAGTGAAGCCTTCCTGTGAATTTTCTGTCATGACTTAAACAGAAAAGCAGGGCGCCTGGGTGGTTCAGTTTGTAAGCGTCCAGCTCTTGATTTCGGCTCAGGCCGTGATCTCACGGTTCATGAGCTCGAGCCCCTTGTCCAGCTCTGTGCTGACAGCTCAGAGCCTGCTTTGGGATCCTCTCTCTCCCTCTCTCTTCCACTCCCCTGCTTGCACATGCACAAACATGCACACACACCCTTTCAAAATAAATAAATAAATTTTTAAAAAACAAAAGAAAAAAAGCAATGCCACAAACTGTGTCTCTTTCCCTGTAAACGGTTATGTTCAGCCCCTTCTTTTTCCTCTCTGACTGTCAGTAGCAAAAAAATTAATTTCAGAACCACTTAGGATACTTCAGAACCTCCCCCGTCTTCAGAGGTGGCAGAGAACAAGTCCTTCCCTTTGCAGATAATTTTCTCTGCCTCTCAATGTCTTGTAATCAGATGCGGTGGCTCCAAATTTTCTTTATGCCAAACATAGCCAGGAAGCAATTTCTCAGACAGTTTAACTTTGATAGCAGGTAATTTTAATCCATTGCGAACATCAACCTGACACGGACTTGCAATCTTCATTACTTTAATTACTCTTTTGGGCCACTCCCCGCCCCATCCATTCTTCCCAGGAAGGAGTGAATAGAAATTGGCAGCTTTCCTCTTACCGTGCCGTTTGGACCAGGTTATTTTTTGCTTCACGATGACATCATTTGGCTGCATACCTTAAGTAATGAAATTTGTTTGTGAAACTCTTTATCGTAACCAAAAGAAGAGAAAAGTTACCTTTTTTGATGGGAGGTCACCCACCCCTGTCACACTGCTGTCTGTGCTGTTCTGAACAGCTGACAGTTGCTGTTAATTTACTTTCGCTCCCCAGTCCGACTTCCCATATGGAAAGCTGGAGTGATTTTTGAATAACAGCAAGTAATATCTGATGTGGCAGCGACTGGCAACTCTGACATTGAGCTCGGCTGTGGCCATTACCCAGGATTCCTCGCTTCTCCTGGAGAAGCAATTACAATTTCACAGGCTGGAATTAAAACTCCCCGTGGTATATGCAGTAGGGCACCCACACTGTCAAAGTGATTTCAGGCTGCTAATCTCCTGCCGGGGTGTGAGTGGAAATAGAGTTCCTCCTCATGGAAACGGAAGTCCGACAACTTTAAAACTTGGAATCTTTGATATGTTTGAATCTGCACTGAGGTCGGTGGGCACAGCCCCCTCCCAGCAGAACTGGTCATAGATTGCGGAAGATGGGTGTTTTCATCAGGATGGAGCTGAAGCTCAGGGTTCCGGGGAAGAAGAAGCAGTGCTCAGCCTAGAAACGAAAGCAATGGAAATGGGCCCCAGCCCCTGTACGGCTCAGATGAGAAGGGAAGGAAGGAGGGGACAAGTTCTGATCTCTAACCCGGGGAAGGACACCGGGCAGGTGCACGTTATGGCCGCTCCCTGGAAGGTCTTCTCAGAGGTCAGAGGGAACAGCCCCCGCTGTGCAAGGAGGAACCAGGGAGTAGTGTTTTTTAAGTAAGCCCAACATGGGATTTGAACTCACAACCCCAAGATCAAGAGTCACATGCTCTACCAACCCAGCCAGCTGGGCGCCCTGAGAGTTAGAACTTTTTCGGTAGAGCTTTGGCCATTGGACCTGGGTTCAGATCCAGGCTTCTCTTACCATGTGATCTGACACAAGGGTGTTTAACCTCATGGACACAACTCCCTTCTGTTCAGTGGCAGTCATGATACCCACCTCGCAGGGTTGTGAGGGGCCAGATGTGAAAAAGCTCTTTACAGTGGCCTATCCTTAGTGGACACTGAATAAAGCATTAGCTGTCATCAGCCAACAAAAAGCTGTGTCCAATCTAGAACCCTCAGGAGCTTGTCCCAGCCTAGTACCCCTGGCAGAATTGTTTATTCAGTACTTTGCCTCCAGTCAATTACTTTGCAAACTTAAGTTTATCTGTTTTATTTATTTATTTATTTATTTATTTATTTAACGTTTATTTATTTTTGAGACAGAGAGAGACAGAGCATGAACGGGGGAGGGGCAGAGAGAGAGGGAGACACAGAATCCAAAGCAGGCTCCGGGCTCTGAGCTGTCAGCACAGAGCCCGACGCAAGGCTCGAACCCATGAACCGTGAGATCATGACCTGAGCCGAAGTCGGACGCTTAACCGACCAAGCCACCCAGGTGCCCCATGTATCTATTTTAAAGGAAAATTTTTAGGGGCATCTGGCTGGCACAGTCCTACCAGAGCAGGCAACTATTGATCTCATGGTTCGTGAGTTCGAGTCCAGTGTCAGGCTCTGCAATGACAGTGTGGAACATGCTTGGGATTCTCTGGCTCCCTCTCTCTGTGCCCCTCCCCCACTCTCTAATTAAATAAATAAATGCATTTTAGAAAAGTGGAAAACCTATTTCATTAGCCATACAAACGTGGTTACCACTTAAAACAATGAAAAATAAAAAGTGTCCGAATCTACTTAGCATTGCTTGACAAAGCCTCTGGAGTGAGGTTCCAGTGGTCAGTTAAAAACAACAAAACAAAAAAGAGGAGACAAACGATGGAGAAGTGTTAAGGCCACAGCCGTCCAGGTTAAGCCTTCCTCACCAGCTGCCCCACCCCGCCCAACCCCCACCATACTTAGGGACCTGGTCCGTGTCTTAGGCCACTTGTCCTGTTTCCTGTAGCCTCACTCTCACATTTGAAAATGGGGAAAGAAGAACCCAACAGAGAAGTGCATCGACCCCTCTGAGTTTTTCTTCATTTCATTCTCTGCACCCTGACATGAGTTTACAAGTGAAAACACAAGGGTGAAGCTCATTTTCTTTGTTTCTGGTGAAGAAATGTGTGACCCCCAGGAATGAGAGTTGGTAGTCATCCATTCGCACCCATTTCGCCCCTGAATTTCTCGGTGGTTGGGGACCTTGATGGGGCACAGCCGGTGGAGGTTCCACCCCGGGCCCGGTGTCCTTCCCTCCTTCGCGAGTGCCCAGCTCTGCGATACGGGAACATGGAAGCTTCTCGTTCATTTTCATCTTGTTACTTTTGATCTGGCCGGTTTGGGAGAGAAAAATCACGAAGCGGGGCTTTTGTCTACATCCACTAAATGACACAGTGTGAGTTTATCAGCTTCTAGTCTCCTCTTACGGAAGAGTTCTGCTAAGTGTTCCCTACTCAGCATACGTCCAGCCCGGGAATGAGGAGACCTGTTTCAGACTACATTTTTAACACTCTAATGAAATGATCGTCAACAGGCAGAAATCCAAGGCTAGCCTGAGGCACGCCACATCAGTATTCCTGGGACAGGAGCGGGTTCAGATGCTGAGGAATTTGAATATCTCCTGCAGCCTCTCTCTCTTGCCCACGCTGTCACCTCTCGGAATGTTCTGGCAGCTCACGCACCCCAGGTTCCCACCAAGGCCGACCCCTCGGAAAGTACCATCTGCTCGTTCTCCATTGTACCATCCACGGTCTGACCCCAAAGTGAATCCAGGAGGAGAGCATCATGGAAAGGGATGAAAGTACTTATGACATTGAATAAAAATTAGTTTTAGGAAGGAAAAAAAAGGTTAATAAAGTCGTCCGCAGGAAGGCGTACAGAGACAAAGAAGTTGCTGAGATGAAGGAGGAAATGGAATGTCGTCCTTGGATTCATCTTTTACGTGTGGAATGATCACTTTACCATCCGGTGGTGTCTTGGGCCAGTGGTTTCAGTAAGTGGAGACGTAGGACACCTTTTATGTTTCAACTTTTTTTTTTTCTTTTTTACTAACCTAGTGTCAAATTACTCTCCAGACTTCGGAGAAGGCTTATTTATGTCAAGGAAGGCATTTATGCTGACAGTTATCGCCACCCTACTCCACGATCTGACAGATCTAATTGTCAACCAGAATAATGATGTCAGTGATAATCTATAATGTATTAAAATTCAGTCTGATTCTGGGGATTTAATTCAATTAGGCCCCAACAGGAGTTTTTCCTAAGTAAGGACTCTAGACCTGAGTTAATATAATCACATGAAAAATTCCCCTGTAAGGAATCAAAGAAGCTAATTTCAGTAAAATGTTGTGTAGGCTTATAAAATATAGTGTCCTCTAAATGCTAAGGGTCATTTATTACATTTTCCCTTGATCACACATCATTTCTGTTGGTCACGGAGAAAATGGCTAAATGTAGAGCTCCAGTTCGCTCGCTGATGTCTCCAGGAGGTCGTGCAAGGGACCCTGACTTGGCCCTTCAAAAGCCTTCCTCCTGATGGTTAGAATTCCACTTTGCGTTTTTAAATTGAGGTGAAAGTCACATAACACAACATTAACCGTTTTAACGTGAACGTTTCAGTGGCGTTTACTGCATCCACAATGCTATACAACCACCGCTTCTATTTCCAAAACTTTTCCATCACGGAAACTGTACCCCTTAAGCATGAGCTCTTCCTTCTCCCTTCCCGCAGCCCTGGGAACCTCTGTCCTACCTTCGGTCTCTATGACTTTGCCCACTCTGCACACCTCATGGAGGTGGAACCATGCGACATTTCTCCTTTTTTTGTCTGGCTTATTTCACCTGGAATAATGATTGTACCGTGTATCAGAACTTCATAACTTGTATGGCTGAATAATATTCATGTCTGTGTGTGTGTGTGTGTGTGTGTGTGTGTACCACATTTTATTTATCCCCGTATTGCACGCATCTGATGGATATTTGGGCTGTGTCTCTCTTTTGGCCACTGTGGCTAGTGCTGCTAAGAACGTGCCTGTACATGTATTTGCTTGAGTCTCTGTTTTCAGTGCTTCGGGGTATGTACATAGAGCGGAATCACTGGGTCATATGGTAATTCTATGTTTAACTTTTTGAGGAGCCACCAAAGTGTTTTCCTAGAAGTCCATCTTTGGCAACTCACTCCGTTGGATTATGCATTCCTGTTTCCTTAGATCTTTTTAACAATTTACTATAAAAATCTCCAAACATATTTGCAAGTTTGGAGTACAACAAATCTCATGTACCTATTACCCATCTTCAGTAACCATCGGCCATGCGGCCATACCTGTTTGGTCTATTTTCCCTACCTGCTGCCTCACTTTTAAATTTTTGTCAGAGAATTTTAAAACAAATACTAGACATCATGTAATGTGTCCCCCAAAACTTAAGTATACTCCTAAAACTAGGGAGGGATATCTTCTTACATAACCACAATAAAACTTACACTAATTCAACCAATACATAGTCTATATGTATCAACCAATACATAGTCTATATGTCCCCCATAGTCTTAAAATACTGCCTTACTTCTGATTTATTTGAATCAGGAGCCAAACAAGATTCACTGTATTTGATTCATTTATGTCTGAAATGTCCTTTAAGTTGATGTTGATCTCTTTCCTTTTTATCTATGTCACTGACTTGTGAAAGAAACCAGGCTCGGTATCTTATGGAATGTCCCCATTTGAAATGGACTAATTTCTGGGGCACCCGGGTGGCTCAGTCAGTTAGGCGTCCGACTTCGACTCAGGTCATGATCTCAGTGCTCGCGGGTTCAAGCCCCACGTCGGGCTCTGTGCTGACAGCTTGGAGCCTGGAGCCCGCTTCAGATTCTGTGTCTCCCCGTCTTTCTGCCCTCCCCCACTCATGCTCTGTTTCTTTCTGTCTCTCAGTAATAAGTGTTTAAAAAAATTTTTTTTAATGTTTATGAAATGGACTAATTTCTTCCTTGTGGTGGTGTTTACATCCTCTCGCAAAGTAAACATTCTATTTCTGCAGTAATGGCATAGTGGGTTCATGAATAATTCATGAGTTCTGGAAACTGAGTCAATATGAGCGTGACCCCCACCACCGGCCCTCCTCTCACACCTCACACCTCCAACAGCACCAAGGGAAGTGGGTTCTCGTCGCTAAGGAAAACTTATTATTAAATATGTCTGTTATTAAATATGGCACACATTTAATATAAAAATGCCTGAAGACATTTATATCAGAATAACCAAAGGAAGACAATAGCCCTGTATCACAGATCAGTCGCAGTAGACTCAGAGAAGACCCCCAGTGGTCCCTGTAGCCTGTTTAGCAATTCTATTAGAAGTCTCTTATGCTAGCACGAAACAACAAATCCCAAAGGAAAGATATTGGAAAATGTGGAACTGCTCTGCAGAACAGCCAGTGTTCTCTCAGCCCTCCACAATTTTCTCCAGAATGTGCACCCTTTGAGCAGTTACAGGACAAATCATTCTGTCATCTGCACACTGTGTGAAAAAATGTAAAAATCAAAAGAGAAGGAAATGTGTAGAACACGACACCCACAAACGATAAACGCTGTCAAGGAAAAAATACATATCCAAACTGGGAAGTCCAGTAGAAGTTCTTGTAGCAAGCCGTGACTTAGTAGACACCCCTGACCGGCTCTCCTGCCCCTGTATGCCATGAAACAGCTCTGGGAGCTTCTGCGTAGCATGCCGGGACCTCTGCCCCCAAGAGGCACATGGCTTGTTCCCAAAATGACATTTTACTTATTATAGCTCTGTAATTTATTAATGCATATATGCATTAATTAATATATTAATTATATGCATAATATATGCATATTATGAAAGTGACATGTGAGTTGGAAAAGAAGGAGACGTGTAGTCATGATTTTGTTGGAGACTAAGTTGAAAGTTTTGGAAAGCCGTGATACAGGTGAGTGACGGAATGTCTCGGTGATTAACAGGAATGGTGAGCAAGATACCTGTAATAGTGTAAAAAAACGTGCAAGGGCAGGAGGACCTTCCACCCAGATTGCTTTACCACCAGGGACCAAAATTCTCACTCCTCTTTAAAGAAACAAAAACGGGGGCGCCTGGGGCGCTCAGTCGGTTGAGCATCCATGTGTTGATTTCAGCTCAGTCATGGCCTCACAGTTGGTGGGATGGAACCCATCATTGGACAGTGGGGAACGTGCTGACAATGTGGAGCCTGCTTGGGATTGTCTCTCTCCCTCCCTCTCCCTCTCCCTCTCTCTCTCTCTGCCCCTCCCGTGTGCTCTCTCTCAAAATAAATAAAAGACACAGAAGCTGGAAATTGAAGGTGGTGCTTATATATGTGGTTTATACAAGAAAGATGATTCCAGTCAGTAGTCTCATGACCGAGGAAAATGCTCTGGCTACTTTAAAGTCATTTTTTTTTTTTTTACCTCAACTTTAACAATTAGCAAATAACTGATGGAGTGCGAGTGGAGCGTGCTTCTATAATGCTTCCCTAGATGAACCAGAAGTAGGCACCCAGCATTCCTTGCTCTGGGGCAACGTTAAGGTACCCACGAGTTCATTATCCAATAAAATGGTTAAACTCAGGTCCCCCGCGGGCCTGCCAAAGCATTGATTTCCTCGCCCTGCAGGGTGTAGGGGAGGCCTGGGATAGAAGCGTGGGCTTACCTGGCTGCTTCATGCCGCCCACGTGCTGTGCCAATATTATAATTTTGTCTGTTTCTGTCATCTTTGCACGTGTTGGTGTCAGATCGATCAGAAGGCCCCGGAGAGGGTGCTAAATCGACATGTGACGGACCAAAGTTGCTAACTAATTTTCACTCTCGTTCCCCATGAAAATAAATAGCAATCAGTAGGCGGGTTATGTTAATCAGTGTGGACAACGGATGCTTTATGTTGGACGTTGGTATATATTCAGTGTTCTTGTCTGAGTGTTCGTAACTAGCAAGGGCAAGCAGTCAGTGGTCTGGGGGAGTTTTACATCTTTATGTCCAGGTCCTAATAGTGGAAAAGTTAGCATTGTAACATATTCTGTTGACCTTTGAACAACAAGGGAGTCAGGGGGACCGACCTCCCACATAGTTGAAAATTGGGTATAACTTTTAAGTTCCCAAAGACTTAACCACTAATAGACTCCTGTTGACCAGAAGCCTTACTGATAACATAGGTAGTAGATTAATACATATTTCGTATGTTATTTATCTTAGATATTGTATTCTTATAGTAAAGTAAGTTAGAGAAAAGAAAATGTTACTATGAAAATCATAGGGAAGAGAAAATACATTTATAATGTTGTACTGTATCTATTGAAAAAAAAATCCGTGTATGAGTGGATCCGCGCAGTTCAAACCTGTGTTGCTCAAGGGTCATGTTTTATTATTTGGAGTATCTTAACAAAACCATATTCGTTATTACAAAGCTATAGTGTTAATTGCCTAGCAACTATTGTTCCTTCCTTAATTTATTAACTCATTGCCTCATCCCAAATTACCCACTCAAATAATTTTACTTAACAAACACTAATCTTATTTTTCTTCTTCCGTGAATGCATGCAGTATTTGAGCTCATGACAGCTTTAAAATATCTTTGGGGATAACTTTCAAATTACCAGTGGAGATTTGCTTTGAATTGCGATTCACTTGTCTAGGCAGAAAATTCATTTTGATAAGCTCTTAAGATTAATCAGATTCTCTCAAGTAAGTTTCCTTGGACATCAGAATTTATATTTTAGAGTCATATAGAAAAAGACGTAGGTTGGCATTTGCTATTACTGTCTAACCATGAATTTTTGAGAAGTACTTCTACCTACTTCCTAAAAGGATCTGGGGTTCTGGGGTCTTCATAATCCTCCAGGCGTTTTCAAAATCATGGACTTACTTCTTCTGTTCGTCACTAACTTCTTCCTAAGACTCTTCAATATCAGCACACTTCTGATGTCACGAGCCACAAAACACTAATTAAGGGAAAACGAGGCTGTCAGTTCACTGCCGATTCACATGAGGAAAACACAGGAGAGTGAGACCCAGGCTCACTGTCATCCAAAAAGACACACCAGGACGGTCCCCTCACCACTGTGAGCCTCTCCCTTCTCCCCACGTTGTCACTGACTGCAGCTGGTCATCTTGTTGTCAGAAAGGATTGGAGAAAAGGAAAGGATTGGAGATAAAGAGGGGAAAAGGAAAATATTGGAATTTGGGGGGGGGGGCGGATTCCAGTTCACTGTTTAATTTCAATAATTGCTTTTGGAATTTGGAGTAACACACGGCAAGAGTAGAAGAGAGTATCTTAATGTGTCTCAGTCCTCACGATTAACTAATCAAAAGGAAGAAAGAGACCTACATAAGCTTTTTCATTTTCCCGCGCACAAGAGTAGGCACTTTGCAGGACTCTTTTCACTGAACATAATTGATCATCTTCAGGGTTATCAAAATTTGGAAATCGTTCACTACACAGAGTTGAGACCAGAACTACTAATATTGAAACCACGAAAAATGAAAGATGGCCACATTTTCTTTACGGAGACCGGTGAGCCGGGAGTGGCGACAGCCGTCACGCTGCGGGAGCACCTCGAGAGTCCAGGCCGGGTTAGGTGCCGGGGAGACAGTGGCACTCGCTGCTCAAGGGTGATGCTCCGTGGCCGAGAGCCCTTTGACCCTGAATCCAGCTCTGCTGTTTGCTGCCAGCCCAACCTAGGGTGCGGGCCTCTCCTTCTCAGACCCTGTTTCCTCTGCAAATGGGGATGGTTGTAATGTAACCTTCTTAGGACACCTGTGAGAGGCAGAAGGCGCTAGTGTGTCCCACGCACTTGGCACAGAGCTCGGCGTATAGTAAGTGCTCAGTAAAGCTGCCTGTGTGGTCTCTTCAGGGGAGGGTAAAGCTTCTGCATGGAGACGGGGGGGGGGGGGTGCGGAACCCAGTCCCCACTGATGCAGGGTTCTTCTCACCTCCCGGGACAGCAGCCCGGGGCCCGGAGTCCCGTGTGCTCCTCTCTGGTTGCTGTGCAGGTTGGCTAGCTGACAGGAGGCTTGATAAAGCTCAGAGAAGAAACCTACAGTGGAGAGGAATTCCCATTACTCCATAATGTAACACTACTGTTTCCAAAGGGCCCACGTTTAAATGCCCCGTAGGTAATGAATCATTTCCTGCACAGGCCGGATAACAAGACTGTCTTAAGCCAACTTCACCACCTAGTGGCCGGCACAAGAAGTTGTTTAAAAACTGTTCTGCCTTGAAATGTCCCCCCCAAGGAAGGGTTCCTGTCCCCCTTCCTGACATACCTATAATTTCTCCTTCCTTTCTTCCATTTGATGGCATCTGTTATGTGCTAAGCTCTGCTAAGTCATGAGGATATGACGCAAAAGAGGCCTAGTTTCATCCTCGAGGAGCTAACAGCCTTCAGCGGAAAAGAAACCCACGTAAACGTACCATTGCGGGGGTGGGGACGGGGAGAGAAATGTTCTGTGTTCAAAATGCGTTCAAAGTGCGTATGTGTTCAAAGTTCAACAATAGTTTCACTTTGTTTTGAATATAATGTACACGTATTTTGGAAAAGTATATATATATGTGATATATATTATAATCATCTATAAATATATATGATATAAATACACATTTCGTGTATATAATATACATATAAAATGCATATTTCATATATTATATATTATGTATATATTATATATAAAGATCTTTCCAGAATCCTCTATGACTTCCACTTAAATCTCATTAGTCACAGATACATCACACATCTGCTCATAGTTTCGAGAAGCTGAGGAATGCAGGGTTTTAAGTTGGGCATACTGTCACCAGAGCAGCACGGGTGTTCTGTTAGTAAAGAAAGGGCGTTGAGGCTCCTGGGTGGCTCAGTCGGTTAAGCGTCCGACTTAAACTCAGGTCACAATCTCATGGTTCATGAGTTCCAGCCCCGCGTGGGGCACTGTGCTAACACAGCTAAAGCCTGGAGCCTGCTTCAGATTCAATCTCCATCTCTCTCTGCCCCTTCCCCACTCATGCTCTGTCTCTCTCTCAAATATAAATAAAACATTAAAAAATACTGTTTTTTAAATAAAGAACGGGAGGGAATGTGGCGGTCGTACAGGCAGCCGGCCATGGATGCCAGCAATGTGCTCGCCGTGAGTCCCGTAGATCACCCAGGAGAATTCTTCCCATTTTGCAGTATTCCTTCATGTGTCTCTGTCTCGATCTGCATCATCTCCTTCGTCCTTGTTTGATCCCATTCCTCAGGGCTGCCCCTGGGGAAGAGCTGTGTCCCTGAGCATCTCCTGGGGCACTGTGGCCACTGCCAGGTCCCATGCCAGACCCCTCACATCAGAACCCCTAGCCCTCGACCTTGGCTGCACTCCGGAGCACTGAGAAGATTTAAGAAGTATCGATACCTGATGCCACCTCCTGAGAAAATAGGTTATTGGTCTGGCGTGCCGCCCGGGGAACTGGGAGTTTGCAAAGCTCCCCAGGTGCTCCCAGTGTGCAGCCAGCACTGGGAACCACTACATGAGGGCAGCTTCCTTTTTAGGGGAACAGGGGGGTTGGGACGGAACCACTGTGGGCTGCCTTGCCTGTTCTTAACAGCTAGAACCGTAGAGTCCGTATCTCTTGGGCCTGTAGACAGACCACGGAGAGGAGAGGAAGCTGTTTGGAGACAGTGATTAAGAAAAAGGAATAATTCCATCTTCACAGGCCGGCACAACACGAGTAACTGATGTAAGGGATTTTCATCATCCTTGGACATTTTTACATTTCCCGTCTCTTCTCACCCAACAGCTGGGTGAGATGTCACCTCTCGGTTGTGAGGAGTAGGGGAGGAGGGTGCTTGGGTGGGAGGAGGGAGCAGCCCTTCTGGGTTTAATCAGTTTCCTTCCTGGGGCCGGCCTGTGAGTCGTTCACATTTTTACTGGGGATTTTGTCTCCGTGCATCCTTGCCTGTGTTCATACTATCCCGCTTATTCTGGAAGGGCAAAGAGAATGTGTTGTGCTCATGATCTGCCTGCTTTGAGTTTAAGAAGAGGTCAGAACAAATACGAGATTATTTTTTCCACTCATCTATAATTAATAGCAATTAATAATTTAATATTATGGCTTCATTTCTGTTTGAGCCGGATGGTTTCACCTATGGCAGCACGTATCATTTCAGAGGACTTGTTAGTGATTTTGAAAATGCTTTTAAAAGCTTTTCCAGAGCTCAACCCTTGACCCAGATGCTTGCTCATGGGTAGGCTAAGCTAAGGCCACTTTGGGAAACGGTCAGTTTTGAGGCAAAGACGAAAGAGAGAAGACTGGAGACCCTGGTAATTACTGTGAAAGGAAGTTTTGAAGTTGACAACCTAGATCTGGCTGTCAGAGTCCAGTGAAACCAAATGTAAGAAGGAATTTTCTGGCTAATCCCCCACTTGTCACCCGGACGCATTCTGTACCCTCTGGTCCTTCTTAGAATTCATCCAGAGGCTTTAGAGATTGGAATATCAGAGTGAGTTTGTGATCAAAGTAGGTACCACGTATTAAGCACCTGTTTGTTTTGTAACAGGTGCTGTTCTTGGCCCTCTACGCACATTGTCTTAGGTAATCCTTACATCAGCCCATTTTACAGAAAAAGAATTGAGGCTCGGAGGAGTAAACTGACTTTGACTGAAGTCGTATAGCCAGTAAATGACAGAGCCGGGATTTGAAACCAGGTCTCATGCTAAGGGATTCATTTAATTGCCTTCTTTCTTCGAAGAATGAGGAGGAGGGGTGAAAAGAGAAGGAGGAGGGAGAAGAAATCTGAGAAGGGGTTACAGAAACGTTCAACCGCCCAATGTTTCAAAATATTTTCATCTGCTAACCCCTCCTCCACTTCCACACCTAGATAGGGAGAGTCATTTCATCAGCCACGGTGACACGGGAGCATCGTAACAGGCCTTCTCTAGGTAGGAAGTGAATGCTTGAGTGTGGCTTCTGCCCCGTCCCCTCAGCTACGTGCGGAGAGCCCGCGGGGCCAGAATAGACGTGCTGAACCCTGCGTAGACCCGTGGCCACCTAGCACGTGTGCGGTTTTCAGAGTGATGACTGAGGCGTGGGCAGCACCTGTAAGCACAGAGTCGTTGGGGAAAGGAAATAACTTCTGTTTGTGTCATCAGGGAGCCTCCTATTTTCGGTGGAATGATCAATGGCACCTGAGGTTTGGAAAAGTCATGAATGTGGTCTCATCACCTCTTTTCGTGGTTCCTCCCTCCTGACTCTCTTTGAATTCATATTCAGTAGGAACTTATTTAGCGCCTTCTGTGTGTCCAACGTTCTCCTGGGCATTGGGCATATCCTGACAGTAATTTTCAAACCAGAAATTTATCCTCGGTGTATTTCTGTTAAAAAAAATCTTAACGCTAAAGGTGATTCTATGAATCGCTATTTGTTGCCGGTTGCTGAACCCGTGATGTCTAAAACACCTTAGCTCAGCATACGAAGTTCTCACTACAAGCTGCCAATCTACCTTGCCAAACTAACAATCCTTTGCCAGTCATTTTGATGTAAACTCATTCCGGTGCTTCTGACATTTTCATTATTTTCTGGGTTGTATTTGGTCCACTAATGGTTCTGTGCCTTTCCATATACAGTGTCTTATGTTCAGAATACATTTTCCTTTCATCTATGTGAGGCACTCCTGTTCATCCTTCAAAACCCTACTCACACATACCCCCCCCATCCCCGAAAGGCCTTCCTGATTCTTTTTCAGACAAAGTGAGTTCCTCTAGCTTCTGTTTTAGCAACTCTGTTCACACTTCTACGACAATATTTCCTACTGGAATTTCTCTGCCAGTGGAATTCTCAGGAAATGCATGGTTCCAAAGGCTGGGACTGTGTTTCATTTATCTGTGTCTCCTTCAGGCCTGCCTGTCGTAGGAGTTTAGTAGTAGTTTTGCTCCATAAGTTAATAAAATTATGCAAAACTAAAACTGTCAGATAACTCAGGTAGAGTGTTTATAAAGGGCGGGAGAGATGTTGGAAAAAAATTTCATTTCTAAACACGCAACGTTTAATTATAGGTCTGGAGAGAGATGGTGACTATGAGGGAGATAGCTAGGGTATTTAAACATGTTTAAAATGAATATACTACACGGCATTTACAAATATAGAGAAATTCTAAGTAGAGCTGTGGTATGTAGTAACTCGAAATTATTTCTGGAGGCTCCATGGAGAAGGTCAATTTTAAGCCTATGCTTGAGAGATGGGCAGGTCTCTTCAGTTGATGGGAAATGGGCCCGGAAAGCCATTTGCATTGAGGAAAAAGCCAAACGTGATGAATCCAAACGTGTGGCTAAGCTGACTGGCCGTTGGCAGGTCCTCAGTAAACGCATGATGTGGCTGGAAATTTGGAGTATCCACCACACATCCCTTGTCCGCTTCAGCGTTCAACTAATTAAGAACAAACACTACGGGTCAAATGAGGAGCAGAGATCACAGCTTCATCACCCAAAGCATGCCTTTCCTGAAAAACTGTGGCCATTGTGCCCGCCTCCACTTCCTTAACCAAAGCCTAACACCTCAACCCCAAATGGACTTCCCGCTCCCTAAGACTCAAGGCTGGAGGCCGGTCCCCCTCTCTTGGAGAGCCGGGTCCGCAGCAGAGATGCTCAGCCAGCACAGAAAGTCACAATCATGTATGGAGCCCAGTCCATGAGCACAACACAGTGAGCTGGAGAGTGGAGGAGAGAACTTTGGGCTCCCAAGGCTGCTTCCGGACCCCAGACCCAGGGCCCTGCGCGAGAGGGAGAACCACGCAACCTGGAAGAAAGGCAGGCTCTCTGACATCCTCACCAGTCTGTGGGAGGACTTGAGGGAAAAGGGGGGACAGAGAGGTAGCTTCCTTCCTACTCTGGAACCAAGATGACCTCACCCACTGGTGCCACAGTAGCCCGATCAGATATGCACACTTCTTTTTTGGAGAGGTGAGCCAGGGTGTGGAAAGAGGGGCCCACCGGCGTTCACCCCACGCTGTAGTCTCCCTGGTGGTAGGGTGGATTCCCTTCCCGTCTGCAGAAGTGGAGGTGAGAGGTGGACTGGGTGTATCATTTCTGCAAAAGATGTGCTGAGCAGGTGTGCTTGGGGTGGAGGGCAGCTGTCCCGGGAGTGGCAGAGGCTGGTGCAGGAAGATGAAGACACTGGGGCTGTGTGTGGCCTTGGGAACTGGAGGGGGGAGGCTGAGTTTAAGACCCTTAGCTCTGGAGCAGCAGCCACGAGAAAGGGTTGATGTGTGTCTTGATGGCAGGATAGTCCTGCTTAGAGGCAGACAGAAGAGATGTTTCCGAAGGGTGCAGCAGGACCCATCAGAGGGCTGAACGGGTCGGTCCTGTGTCAAGTCTGAAAATAGCCACAAGTGTCTGGGCCGGTTCCCCCTTCATCCAAATTTGTGAAGGATTTCCCAAATGTAACCTGGCCACAGGCCCTCCAGTGTTAGCAGAATTATAGAAAGGACTGGAAGCTTCTGGAAGGGACTCAGAAACCAATAATCCCAAGCCTCTTATTGTCCAGATGAGAAGACAGAGGCTGAGAGGGATTCCATATCAGCCTTAGTTTGAATACACTCCCCCAAAACACCACACATCTCCACCTTTGTTCTGTGACGATTCTCAAGAAGACGATCTTTGTCATTTTCTAAAGATGTCAGGTTTCGGTCGTGGAACAAAAACCTTGGATTTACAAGCACACCTCTTCACGTTACAACCCCTTTGGGGTTCATCACTGGCTGTTGAAAATTTAAGGTCACCTGGGTGTGAAAGAAGTGTTAATGGGAGTGGGTTGTGCTAAGTTGAAGATCTGCAACCAGCTTCAGGAGCTGGTCAGCATCTTACTTTCACGACCTTGAAAGGCTGTTTACATAAAAGATAAGGGAAGGTCCAGCTCATCCGGCCCAGGGTACTCATGAGCATTAGTGGGAGGGGCTAGCAGGAAGGAATAACAGGAAGGGGGGACAGACTACTGAGACAAGGGGCCTCCAGACAGAAAAATTAGCACTTTATTTCTCCTGGAACTAACTCATGTCGCTAATGTGGGACCAGGTTTCAGACGGAGGACACAGTGACTTTCAACTATTATTTCCCATTTGGTACGTTGCCTTTTCACTTTGTCGAAGGTTTTTTGTTTCGTTTTGTTTGTTTGTTTTGTTTTTGAGGTACAGAAGCTTTTCATTTTTATTTATTTTTAATTTTTAATTTATTTTCTGAGAGAGAGCGCTCACGTAAGTGGGGGCAGGGCGAGAGTGAGAGGGAGGCAGAGAATCTTAAGCAGGCTTCATGCTCAGCACAGAGTCCAACGTGGGGCTCAATCTGACGAACCGTGAGATCATGACCTGAGCCAAAATCGAGAGTCGGACGGACGCTCAACCATCTGAACCACCCAGATGTCCCCGGTGGTTTTCAGTTTGATATAGTCCCACTTGTTTATTTTTGCTATTGTTGCCTTTGCTTTTGGTGTCAGATTCAGAAGAATCATCACAAATACCAGGGACAAAGAGCTTACCACTTACGTTTTCTTCTAGGAGTTTTATTTTTTCAGGTCTTATGTGCAGATCTTTAATCCACTTTAATTCATTTTCATGTATGGTGTAAGATAGTTTCATTCTTTTGCATGCGGCTGTTCAAGTTTCCCAACATTTATTGAAGAGACTGTCCCTTCCTCGATGTTCATTCCTTTCTCCTTTGTTGTAAATTAGTTGACCATATGTACATCGGTTTGTGTTCTCCATTCTGTTCCATTGATCTACGTGTCTGTTTTTAGGTCAGTACCATACTCTTTGATTAATACAGCTTTGTAATATAGTTTGAAATAAGGGGGTGTGATGCCTCCAGTTTTATTCTTTCTAAGGATTTCTTTGGCTATTTGGGGTCTTTTGTTCCATACAAATTTAGGATTGTTCTGTTTCTGTAAAGAACTGAAGAACACCATTGGAATTTTGATAGGCGTTGCGTTGAATCGATAGATGGTTTTTGGTAGTATGGAAATTTTGACAATATCAACTCTTCTGATTCATGAACAATGGGATATGTTTCCATTTATTTGTGTCTTCTCTAATTTCTTTTATCAATATCTTATAGTTTTTAGGGGCACCTGGGTGGCTCAGTCGGTTAAGCATCTGACTCTTGATTTCAGCTCAGGTCATAATCTCATGGTTCGTGAGTTTGGGTCCCACGTTGGGCTCTGTGCTGATAGCACAAAGCCTGCTTGGGATTCTTTCTCTCTCCCCTCTCTCTCTGCCCTTGCGCTGCACTCTCTCTCAAAATAAATAAATAAACATTAAAAAATAGAAAGTTACAGTTTTCAGTGTACAGATCTCTCATTTCCTCACTTAAATTTATCCCTAAGTATTTTATTGTTTTTGATGCTACTGTAAAGGGAATTACTTTATTTCTTTATCAGATAGTTTGCTGTTGGTGCACAGAAATGCAACTGATATTTGTATATTCATTTTGTATCCTGCAACTTTACTGAATTTATTAGTTGTAACAGTTTTTGTTTGTTTTTCTTTTTTTTTTTTTTTTCAGGAGCATTTAGGATTTTCATATTCAAGATCATGTCATCAGCACACAAAGGCAATTTTACTTCTTCCTCTCCAATTTGGATACCTTCTGTTTCTCTTTCTTGCCCAGTTGCCCTGGCTAGGACTTCCAGACTATGTTGAATAGGAGTGGTGAGAGTGGCAACCTTGTCTTGTTCTTGATATTAGGTAGAAAACTTTCAGCCTTTCACCATTGAGCATGATGTTACCTGTGGGCTTGTCACATAAGGCCTTTATGATGTTGCAGTACGTTTCTTCTATATGCGATTTGCTGAGTTTTTATCAAGAATGGATGTTGAATTTTGTCACATGCTTTTTTCTGCATCTCTTGAGACGATCGTATGATTTTTATCGTTCATTCTATTATGTGGTGTAGCCCATTGATTGCTTTTCACATGTTGAACCATCCTTGCATAGAAGGGATAAATCACACTTGATCATGGTATATGATCCTGTAAATATGCTGTTGAATTTGGTGTGCTGGTAATTTGTTGAGGATTATTACATCCATATTTATCAAGGACGTTGGCTGTAGTTTTCCTTTCTTGCAGTTTTCTTCTCTGACGTTAGTATCAGAGTAATGCTGACCTTGTAGTGCTGAGTTTGATAGTGTTCCCTCCTCTTCAATGTCTTTGAAAGAGTTTGAGAAGAATCGGTGTTATTTCTTCTTTAAATGTTTGGTTGGATTCACTGATGAAGCCATTTGTTTGGGGCTTCTTTTTTGGGGGGGAAGCTTTTGATTGCTGATTCAATCTCCTAACTTGTTATTGATCTATTCAGATTTTCTAGTTTCTCAGGATTCAGACTTGGTAGTTTGCATATTTCCAAAAATGTATCCATTTCTTCTAAGTTGCCCAATTTGTCTGTGTATAATTTTTCATATCAGTCTCTTATGATCCTTTGTATTTCTATGCTATCAGTTGTAATGTATCCTCTTGCATTTATAATTTCATTTATTAGGGTCTTCTCTCTTTTTTCTTGGTAAGTATAGTCAAATGTTTGTCAATTTTATTGATCTTTTCTTTTTTTTTTCAATATATGAAATTTATTGTCAGATTGGTTTCCATACAACACCCAGTGCTCATCCCAAAAGGTGCCCTCCTCAATACCCATCACCCACCCTCCCCTCCCTCCCACCCCCCATCAGCCCTCAGTTTGTTCTCAGTTTTTTATTGACCTTTTCAAAAAGGAACTCTTAGTTTTGTGGATCTTTTTGATTATTTTCTATTCTGTTTCTTTTATTTCTGCTCTGGTCTTTGTTATCTCCCTCCTTCTGTTAACTTTAGGCTTAGTTTTATTCTTGTTTTCCTAGTCCCTTGAGCTATAAAGTCAGGCTGTTTATGTGAGATCTTTCTCCTTGCTTAATGTAGGCACACAATTATCACTGGAAATTTCCCCTTTAGCACTGCTTTTGCTGCATCCTGTCAGTTGGGGTATGTTGTGTTGTCATTTCATTTGTTTCAAGATACTTTTTTATTTCCCTTTTGATTTTATCTTTGACCTACTTGTTGTTCCAGTGTGTGTTGCTTAATTTTCACATACTTGCGAGTTTTCCAGTTCTCCTCTTGTTAGTGATTTCTAGTTTCATATCATTGTGCTTAGAAAAGATACTTGGTATGATTTCAGTCTTTTGAAATTTGCTGAGACTTGTTTCATGACCTTACATATGATCTGTTCTGGAGAATGTTTTGTGTGCACATGAAAATAAGTACATTCTGCTTGCTGTTGGGTGGAATATTCCATATACATCTAAGAGGTCCTTTTTGTTTAAAGTACAGTTCAAGTCCAATATTTTCTTATTGATTTTCTGTCTGGATAAGCTATTCATTGTTGAAAGTGGTGTAGTGATATTTCCTATTATTACTGTATTGTTGTCCTTTACTCCATTCAGACCTATTAGTTTTTGATTAATATGTTTAGGTGCTTCATTGTTGGGTGCATATATATTTAGTTGTTACATTTTCTTGATGAATTGAGTCCATTGTCAATATATAATGACCTTCATTGTCTTGTGTTATAGTCTTTGACTTAAGTCTATTTGTATAAGTATGGCTGTTCTTGCTTTCTTTAGTTTCTATTTTTGTAGGATATCTTTTTCCATCCCTTAATTTTTAGCCTGTGTGTGTCATCAAAGCTGAAGTGTATCTCTTGTAGGCAGCATATAGTTGGGTTTTGTTTTTTATACATTCAGCCACTCTGTGCCTTTTGATTGGAGACATTAATCCATTTACATTTAAAATAATTATTGCTAGGTACGGACTGACTGTTGCCTTCTTATTTAAAAAAAATTATTTTTTTAATTCCAAGGTCATTAACCTACAGTATTGTATTAGTTTCAGGTGTACAAAATAGTGATTCACCAAATCTGTACAGTACTCACTGTGCATCATGATAAGTGTACTCTTAAACCCCTTCACCTATTTCCTTCACCCATCCCCCCATCTACCACCCAACTGTTGCCTTCTCATTAATTGTTTTCTGGCTGTTTTGTAGTTTCTTCATTTCTTTCTTCTTCACTTTCCATCTTCCTTTGTGAGCTGATAGTGGTATACTTTGATTCCCTTCTTTTTTTTTTTTTTTTTTGAGAGCGAGAGAGAGAAAAAAAGTGCAAGCAGGGGAAGGGCAAATAGAAAGGGAGAGAGCATCTTAAGCAGGATCTATGCTCAGCACGGAGCCCAGCTCAGGGCTCAATCTCATGACTGTGAAATCATGACCTGAGTCGAAATCAAGAGTCTGCCCCTTAACCGACTGAGCCACCCAGGTGTCCCTGCCTTCTTTTTATTTTGTGTTCTCTAGGTTGTGGTTACCCCATAGCTTACTTGAAACATCTTATAGAGAACAGTCTATTTCAAACTGATAACAACTTGGGGTGCCTGGGTGGCTCGGGCAGTTAAGTGTCTGACTCTTGGTTTTGGCCCAGGTCGTGATCTCATGGTTTTGTAGGTTCAAGCCCCACGTAGGGCTCTGTGCTGATGGTGCAGAGACTGCTTGAGATTCTCTGTCTCCCTCTCTCTCTGCCCCTTCCCCACTGATGCTGTCTCTGTCTCATCCAAAATAAATTTTAAAAGCTTCAAAAAATAAATCTGAAATAAATTAAAAACAAGATTGCCTTAAAAAAATAATAAACTGATAACAACTTAACTGTGATCACATACTAAAATAGTACCTTTTTACTTCCCCTCCCCCCACATTTATGTTTTTTGATGTCATGAGTTGTATCTTTTTATATTGTGTATCCATTGTGAGATTGGTGTAGCCATCGCTGTTTTTAATAGTTTTGTTCCTTACTCTTTTTACTAGAGTTAAATGGTTAGCACACCCCCATATTATAGCATTAGAGTGTTCTGAATCTGGCTGTAAACTGTACCAGTGTATCGTCTATTGGTATTGTATTTTTTATACGTTTTCAAGTTACTAGCTAGTGCCCTTTTGTTTCAGCTTGAGAATTCCTTTCAGCACTTCTTATAAGGCAGGTCTGGCTGCAGTGAACTCCCTCAGCTTTTATTAGGGAAAGTCCTTATCTCTCCTTCATTTCTGGAGGACATCTTTTCTGAGTAAAGCATTCTTGCTTGGCAGGTTTTTCTCCTTCAACACTTGAAATATGTCATCCCATTCTCTCCTGGCTCGCAAAGATTTCTGCTGAGAAATCTGCTGATGGTGTTATGGGTTTCCCTTGTATCAGAGAAATATTTTTCTCTTGATGCTTTAATTTTTTTTCTTTGTCTTTGATTTTAGACCGTTTTATTATAATATGTCTTACTGAAAATCATTTTAGATTGCAATTTTGAGGTCCCCTTTGAACTTCTCAAACTTGGATGTCTGAATCCGCCAGGTTTGGGAAGTTCTCAGCCATTGTTTATTTAAATAAGCCTTCTACCCCTTTCTCTTACTTTGAAACTCCAGTGACGTATAGATTGTTTCTCTTGATAGTATCCAGTAATTCCCATAGGTTTTCTTCATTCCTGTTCATTTGTTTTTGTTTCTGTTTTTGTTTTTCTTTGGCTCCTCTGACTAGCTAATTTCAAGTGATCTGTCTCTGAGCTCACTGGTTCTTTCTTCTGCTCGGACCAGTCCGTTGTTCAAGGTCTCTTCTGAGTTCAGTCATTGAATTCTTCAGCTCCAAAATTTCTGTTTGACTTTTTTATGTTTTCTGTGTTAACTTCTCATTTTTTTTCTTGTGTTGTTTCTTGATCTCATTAAATTGTTTATCTGTATGCTTTTATATCTCTCTGAGCATCTTAAGAACAATTATTTTGAGTTCTGTTGGGCAATCCCTGTATCCTTTTCTTCGGGATCAGTTATTGGCCGTTCACTGTTTCCTTTGACGAAGTCCTATTTCTCTGCTGTTTCGTGATTCTGGGGCCTTGAGTAGGTGTCTGCACATTTGAAGAAACAGCCACCTCTAGCAGACTTTACAGACTGACTCCAGTAAAGAAAGATGTTTTCCTGTGGGTGGCATTGTGGTGGCATGTGCCATGACACAGATTCTGGTGGGTCAAGGCACCAAGTGCGGGGATGTGTGTGGCAGCTCTGGGTCTAGGGGGTGTGGTACCTCATCAGGTCGGGCCACCGGGGTCCACAGCAGTCACAACTGCTTTGTCCTGGATGAGTGCTGGGAAGGGTCCAAAGAGGCTACAAGGACTGTTTAGGTCCCTAGCAGCATGTCCAGGTCTATCAGCTAGGGGTCAGGGCAGGCAGCGGTTGTGGCCAGAGCTAGCAGCGTGCACACGCCTGGCTGTAGGGGGCGGCCCTGGGTTCCCGTGTGTGGCTGGTGTACAGACACAAACAGTGGTGGGGACCAGGGTGGACAGCAAGAACCAGGGCCATCTTCAGGCACAGTGTTGGCTGTGGGGGTGGCCCTGACTGTCAGCATATGCTACTATAGCTGCTGATTCTTGCCATGGGAGCACAGCAGTAGAGGCCAGTGTTGGGAGTCAACCAGAAGCAGGTACAGAGCCAGAGGGACTAGTTGCAGGGAAGTACAGTATAATACAGGCCTGTGACACAAGACAGGCTGAAACTGGGCTCACAGGCGGGCAGAGGCCCTGGCTGTCAGTATTTCCTCCTACAGCTACGTGGTCTCCCCATGGGCGCGCACATGGCAGTGGAGGCCAGGGACAGAGGTTGAGTCAAGGGTGTGCAAATGTTGGCTTGGATGGGGAGGGGATCTAGTTTCAGTCGAGGCCGGTGGTGGAGGCCAGTGACAGGAGACAGGGCCGAATCTGGGCCCGCAAGCAGCCCACAAAGGAGGGGCTTTGGCTGTTGGCGTGCACGTCCACGGGGGCACGCCTGACAGCGGAGGCTGGTCATAGGAGTGAGGCTGTTGCAAGTGCAGGGTTGGAGGGGTTGGCCCCAGCACGCACACGGTGGTGGAGGTCAGCCACGGGGATCTGGGCTGGTATCTTGCATTTCTGCAGCTGCAGAGGCTTGAGGTGGCTGCCGGTCCTCACTGGCTCTGGTGGGGATGGGTGGGGAGGATGGTAGGAAGCCAGGAGGAACTCAGGGGGCTGGGGTCAATGAAAAGCAATACCTGTGGGGTGAAAACTAGTGAAATCTTTGGGGGGGTTCTCATTGGGTAATTGGGGGAGGGAGAAAGGGTGAGAAGAAAGGAAAGAATGGCTCTAATCCTGTCCAGACTAGTAATCTAATAACAGTGATAGGCAAGCTAGCATGTGCTGAGAACCAAGTACGTACAAGATGCTCTTCCTTTACAAATGTCAACTCATTGAACAATTATAATACAGTGATGTAGGTACAGAGGACAGAGAAGGGACTGGGTCCTGTATTCCCATGGTGGTGTCTACATTCGCCTTGGTCTTTGCAGTGAAGTAGTTGGTCAGAGATGCTACCTGGCCTGGGACCCCCTGCCTGGCATAAAAGTGGGTTTAGCTTCTCACCCGAAATGAAGGACCGTCTTTTTTTAATGTTTATTTATTTTGAGAGAGAGAGCGTGCATGAGTGTGAGAAGGGCAGAGAGATGGGGAGAGAGACAATGCCAAGCAGGCTCCACATTATAAGCACAGAGCCCAGTGTGGGGCCCAGTCACAACGAACCACAAGATCGTGATCTGAGCCGAAATCAAGCCGGTTGCTTAACCAACTGAGCCACCTACGCACCCCAAGGACCATCTTTTTTAAAAATTAAGGTGACGTGGCATTATAATGCTCATAGACCTGTAGGATATGTTTGTGGGAAATGTGGACCCCAAATCTCTATTTCAAGCTAGGCTGAGGTAATAGAGATCTTCATCTGGAATTTAAGGATGAGGAATATAGCCTTCCTCTTGCAGAATTAATAATTATTAGAACCTGAGAGGTTGGAAGGTCCAGGGAACAATGTCTTAGGATACTGAAGTACTTGCCAGTGAATGTCTGCCAGTAGAAGATGGATGTCAAATTTCAGTTCAAGTATGTGAATAATAAGCCCCTTTGGCAAAGAGGCAGAGGCCACATGCATTCTTCATGACCAAACAAGAATACAACTGCTAAAAATTGTTTCATCAATGTGTAGCGGAGTCCCCTTGGGTGAAATTCTGGCTAGAAGAGCCACTTGAAGGATTGGTTCACACCTCCAGGAATCTCGTCAGAGTCATTCGTAACTACCAATTACACTGTGTCTTGTAGTTCTAAATGAGATATGAAAGGATGTGAAGAAAAGCACTAGAATTTTAGCCCCAAAAGAAGATTTATGCGTTTAATTAATTTGTGCACAGGGAGAAGGAACCCAAGTGTCCATCAGTAGATAAGTGAATAAACAAAACATGGTCTGTCCGTACAGCGGAATACGATCAGCTTTACAAAAGGCAGGAAATTCTGGCACATGCTACAACATGGATGAACCTTGAAGACGTTGTGCTAAGTGAAGTAAGCCAGCCACAGAAAGACCAATACTGTGTGATTCCACTCCTGTGCAGTACCAACTGCAAATTCATTGAGACAGAGGGTGGAGTGGTGGTTGCCAGGGGTTTGAGGAAGGCAAGAATAGGGAGCTTGATAGGGTGTTTCAGTTCTGGAGGCAGGTTACATGGCATCGTGTAGATACTAACACTACTAAACTTTACACTTAAAAATGGTTATGATGAGGGGCGCCTGGGTGGCTCAGTCGGTTAAGTGTCCGACTTCAGCTCAGGTCACGATCTCGCGGTCCGTGAGTTCGAGCCCCATGTCGGGCTCTGGGCTGATGGCTCAGAGCCTGGAGCCTGCTTCTGATTCTGTGTCTCCCTCTCTCTCTGCGCCTCCCCCGTTCATGCTCTGTCTCTCTCTGTCTCAAAAATAAATAAATGTTAAAAAAAAATTTTTTTAAATGGTTATGATGAGGCACCTGGGTGGCTCAGCCAGTTAAGTGTCTGACTTCGGCTCAGGTCATGATCTCGCGGTTCACAAGTTCGAGCCCCGCATCGTGCTCTGTGATGACAGCTCAGAGCCTGATTCTGTGTCTCCCTCTCTCTCTGCCCCTCCCCTGCTTGTTCTGTGTGTATGTGTCTCTCTCTCTCAAAAATAAAAATAAAAACATTTTTAAATTTTTTTAAAAAGGTTACAATAGTAAATTTTGTATTATGTGTATTTTACCACAATTTAAAAAATCACAAATAAATAAAACATTTAACCCATCAAAATCGAAATGTGCACTTAAAATCTTAATAACTTATTTCTGTGTGAAGGAAAATGCCTCCTAGAGCATTTCTGTAGCACCCTCGTAAGTGGTTTTAACACTTACATTTCTATAAATTGTGAAGCGCATTTGATTCCTCTCAAAGTTCTCTCCTAAGAACTTAAGAAAAAAAGTTATTCTACCTGAATGAGAAGGTCTGTGTGGAAGTTCTTTGGTCTTGGCTCAGAGAGGCAGTGAATTCAGTAATGAAAATCTTATGGGTGTTTAAAATTAGTAATCATTTCAGTTTTCTTGACCAATTGAACATTCTTTGTTGCAACATTTGTACTGCAGTCTGTCTGTCTGCCTCTCTCTCCCTCCACCCCACCCCCCTCTCTCTCTCCCTCTCCTTGGGTTGCTGGTCAACCAGTTGGCTTCAAGTTATTCCAGGGCCACACCCATCCCCTCTACTTCCTGCCGCATATCTGCCGTTCCTTTTGTAAGTCACGTCATGGGTCACCGGGCAGTTGGGTGAACGTGTGGGATGGCCACCCACTGTCAGGGCTCAGAATGCACATGCCCCATTAATGAGTCCGGGGATGAATGAGGCCTGAGGATGAACAGCACACCCATGTGAAGGCTGAGGAGTATTGCGGGCATGGAAGGAGGCCTCCCGCATCAGGTGCTAACTGCGTACCCCATTCTCACAATGCAGCACTCATGCTGGAAACGTCCAGCTCCGACGGCTCCTCATTGGCCGTTCCTGTGGCGTCAACCTACCTCATCTCTAAGCAGGTGCCTGTAGGAAGGGTGTCTCCTCCAGACAACATCACCAGACGACTTGAAGCACTCTGCCCCTTTGGTGTTCATCTCGGAGTTGAATTAAAGCAGTGAATTCTCTTCTTTCTGGGAGTAGCCTGGCGTTAGAGAGATCTATTCCAACCCCCTGCTCGTGTTTACATCGGGGTTTGAAGCTGGTTTAGATGAACATCTTTGAGACCCCAAGGCTTAGAGTAAGGAAGTATTTTTAGAGATGCTAGGCTATTCCATTCACAAGGGCGGTGTTAGAGCTGCTTTAACAAATTACTCCAAATCATGTGGCTTAAAACAACAGCAGCTTAGTCTCTCTCGGTTCTGGTGGCCAGAAGTCGACGTGTTGGCAGAGTCAGCGTGTAACCCCTTGAGTCTCTACAGGGGAACCGTTCCCTGCCTCTCCCAACTTCCAGCGGCTCCAGATATCCTTTGACTGGGGGATATAGATTCCAGTCTCTGCCTTGTCTTCACACGGCTTCCCCTGTGTCCGAGTCTCTCAAACCTCCCTCTGCGTTTCTCTTGTAAGGACACTTGTCATTGGATGTAGGGCCCGCCCCAAACCCAGGATGATCTCATCTTGAGATCCTTAATTACATCTACAAAAATAATCTCTCTTCCAAATAAGATCCCATTCACAGGTCCCGATGCTCAGGACTTGGACACTCTTCAGCCCACTGCCGATGGACATATTTCACCGGTGATGGGAGGTGAATGGCTAAAACCTCCCTGGAGCGGTGTTGGCCATATGCTGTTCTGCACTTCTCTGTTCTCCGGGCCCTGGGTCTCCCGACCTCAGCCCAGAAACCCAGGAACCAAGTCTCGTCCCTCCCCGCGCCCCTCTGCCCAGTCTCCCGCCTCCGTGCTCTCTCTCCCTTCCAAGCTGAAAATACACTTTTCACCACATGGGCGCTGAGAAGGGAAAAGCATTTTGCCAAGGTTACACATCGAGTTGGCAGAGGCGGGGCTGGGGTTCAGAGTTCCTGCTTCCCAATCCAGCGTCCTCTCTGAAATGGTTATTTTAAAATAGTATCACTGCGGTTATAAAGCACGGGGAGCAGAGCTTTCGAATGAGAACGTTGGGCTTCCTGCACTCCTGGCAGGCTTTCTAGGCTGTTTTCAAAGAAACTTCTCGGCCTGTCAACATTCTCACCAGCCCCTCTTACCTTCCGAGCGTCACAGGCACGACAACGTGCGGGCAGACGCGCTTCTCACAAGCTCCTCAGCCAGTAGCTCTGTCGGCAATTTTTCATGTCTCGTCTCCAAGGCATATGATGGCAGAGACTCTCCGGCAGCTGAGCCGCACGCTAGCTCTGTGAACTGGGCTGTCAATTTTTATTTTAATCCTCCTTTATTCACAGTTTGATTTCATTTAGGATTGGCCTCCCTTCCTGTTCAAATGCCAGGCCTACGGCCCCACACTCCCTGGCGCAGCTAGATCTAGTCATCACTACAAAGAAAGAACTCTGCCCCTAGACTCTCGGAGGGGAGTTTGGCTCCCGTGTTAACTCAGTCTTCCTGGGCAGCTCTGAGTCCCGGGGCAACAGTCGGGAGAGAGCAACGAGGGATCCCTTCTTCACTTCCTGTTTCCTGGAACCACACCAGCTTAGAAGTGGTTTCTTTTCTTTCTTCTTCTAATACCCAGTTTGCTTTCCCATGTTCTTGAGGAGTAGGAATACACAGACCACGTTGTACATCTCCGGAATGGTAGCCCTCGCGAAAAGGTTTTACAAGGGAGATGATGAATATTCTGACTCTGGCCTTTGAGTGCTTATGAAGTCAGAAGATGCGTCCTTTGGTAAAAGGAGTCATCTCAGGTGAAACACAAAGGCTCGGAGCTGATCCTTGAGCAAACGCCAAGTAGATATATAGTGTAGAAAACCAGAAAGGATGCCTTGGTGAGCATCCGGGACCGGCAGGAGCCCCATCTCAGCAAGGAAGGGCCTGAGTGCACCTTTCAGGCTGCCCCCTCCGTGAGCACCCCCGAACGTCATTCCTCTTGCAGCCTGTGTTCCCTGATTTGCTTGATGTAAACCCGCTCGACACGCCTGCCTCTTTGTAAAGCTCATTTGCAGTCAGTTTTTGCCGTCCTCGTCGTCATCGTGATTTTCTAAATCAAGAAGATTAAAGCCTAAGAAAAGTAGATGCAAACCTGAGATCAAGTATGAGCTGACTGGAAAGCCCCCCTTTCAGGAATAGTCGGGGAATAAGGTGAACTAGACACACAGTGCTCAATGCAGGCCCTAGCCAGCCGAGCAGAGGTCGAATGAGGTTCCAGTCTTCTGCTTCCCAACAGAGGGCCGGGAGCCAGAGTATGCTCCACCTCTGGGTATACTCAGATTTAGATCAGGTGGGTCTATAAAAGGGGGACATGTGGATTCCTGAAGTTTCCCCCACTTCTCAAGCTCAAATATTATCCTCTCAAAGTCTGTCCGGGTTTCCTCACCATATATTCCAAGTCATCGGTGTCTTCTCATGTACAGCCGGGAATGGGACTTGGTACCTTTTCTAAGGCCCGTGGAAATGGCAAAATTGAGGCTCAGAAATGAAGAAATTTGCTAACACTCACACAGTCAGGGTGACTCACAGCCAGGACTCAACACTAGGAATTCCAACTGTATGGCCGGTGTCTTTTCTCTATGTGGGGGAAGATAAGAAAGCATTTTAGGTACACGGAGTCTGAGCTGCCAACATGGCACCCATTTGGGGATACACAACAGGTAATAATGGGTCAAGGTGGAGAGAAAAGTCTAGGCTAGTAATGTCAGCTTGGAAGTCATTTGCTTCAAAGTTATGAGGCCGATGTGAACGAGGGAAGCAAAAACGTGATGATAAATCCCGAAAAGAATCCCCCAATTTAGGGAGTGAAGGACAAAATGTGAATAGGCAAAGGACCTAAAAGGAGCAGTCAGAGAGGTAGGGAGAAAAACCAGTAAGGGCTAGTGCTGTAGAAACTAAGTTAAGATGGAGTCATAAGAAGAAAAAGGTGGTCAGGAGGGTTTCAGTGAAGATATCAGTTTGTAGGGGATAAGACCCAAGAAGTGTCCGTTGAATTAAATAGCTAGATCTCTTTTCTGAGTTCTATACTTGTATACTTGACCTGTTGACTTGACTTCCCAAAAGTACCTCAAGTTGTAGATTCATATGTCCTGAAGTTCTGTCTTCCTCTCTACACTCCAGTCCCCAAATCTGATGCCCCTCCAACATTCTTATTTCAGTGAATGTGTCTATCATCTATGGGGTTATCCCAAAGTAGCCACTGGTAACAACTTCTTCCTCTCCTACTGCATACAATCCAACATCTTCCTAGCTGAAAGGGAGGCTGAGAAATTGGCCAGAGTTGGCTTAGACCAGGGCTTGGGAAATATTTTCTGTACAGGGCCAGGTAGTAAATATTTGAGGCTTTGCAGGCCATATGCTTTCTGTTGCAGCTACTCTCATCTATCCTTGGAGTATGAAAACAGCCATAGACAATAAGTAAGTGAATGGGTATGTCTGTGTTCCATCACTCTTTTATTTACACAAGCAGGTGATGGGCTGGATTTGGCCCAGGGGTAGTTTGCCAACCTCTGGCTTAGATGAAACACAGACTCCTTCTAAGAGGTGGGCACACTGTCATTTCAAACAGTCCTGATTCTGTGAGCAAGAAGTTAGAGGAGACTGGCTCTTGGTGGGCCATTAACGGTGCCCCTCTCCTGGTCTGCGACACCCACGTCTCAGACACGACAACTGCCCCTCCCGATGGCCGACAACTACAAACTATTGGAAGTCTTTGTTGAATTATGGAAGATGTTTGTTTGGCGTTTAATAAAGAGTGCAGTGGAATGTTTTTTCCCCCTGACTATTGCCAGTAGTAGACAGACACTGATCAGAGACTTTTGGCAAAGGGGCTCGCTAATTCTACAAAACACCAAATTATGAAATTTCTAAACTGATGCTCTGGCTCTTGACACTTGATGGAAGGAAGAGTAGGGTTGAAGGAGCTGGAGGCTGGGGGTGGGAGGGGGGTTGTAAGGCCAGAGCACCTGTGCTGGGGTATATGTTAATTTGTTTGGAAATATTTATCGATGCACACATAGATGGTGCACTTGATGAGTAACTATATTTGTGCCGCACTTACATGCTTTTTCTCTGCCTTTAATGCAATCAGTGCACATTATGGAGGCATGAATATGCAAATGTTGAATAAAGCTTGAATTTTTTAATTAAAAAAGCTAAATCAGGGGAATTGTAAGCACCCAATTTAACATTTTTAAATATGAAATGAAATGTTCTCCTTCATTCCCATTCATTGCCATGGATTTTGTTGATATTCAGCATGGAACTTGATTATTTTATGCCTATCTGTTTTTAAAGGAGTTGGCATGGATTTTGGTGAGATCAAGGAGAGTTGGGGGGGGGGCTGTCTAAGGAGGGGAAGGGTAAGAGTGAGAGGGAGACGACTGTGTGAAGAATGACTCCTTTCCTGTCCTGCTTGATGTTGCTGGCACATGAAGCAGCTTATGGCTTGTATATTTTCAAAGAGTATCAGCATATAAATACTCCGTTGGGAATTAAATTTCCAAAAGGAAGCCTTTTCCCCACTCAATCTTCTCTTAATTTAGAAAAAATTACTTTTAAATTGATGTAACACAGCAGCTTATAACAGTTACATTATTCTCCCCCAGGAATAAATGTAGGCTTCTTTCTGTTTCCTTTTCAAAGTGGCAAACAAATGCTCTCTCTTCGGGCTTCACCCTTTCTGAGAAGGAAAGGGAACTTCTCTACTGGCTCGGGGTTAGAGTCCACGTTGCAATCGGTTGATTATTTATTAAACACTTACTCATGTGGGATTCAGAATAGTCCATAATTATATTACAGAGACTCATGCCAGGCTCCTTGGCATTTAGAATCTTCCATGGTCTAAGTAGCCGGGTGATCTTGGCCAAGTGGCTGGTCATGATATCAATAGTCATTATCCTTTCTAATTATGCTGCATTTTATTCACAGTACTTCTGCCTGTGTGTCCTCGTTTAATTTGGAAACTGTCTCTGGGCCTCAGGAGGAGAATGGGTCAGGCCCTTTTTAGGTCCCCTTTGGAGCTACCATTTTTGAGTTCCATAAGGTGTTTAAGTGGGGATTAAAAAAAGAAAGGGCTAGACTAATGATGCCTGCCCACATGTCACCCTAATTGAGATGCTAGTGTGAACAAGTAGTGGGAAAGCTAGTGTGCACTGGTGAAACAATGTTCAGTCCATGCTCGCCAGTAAACGAACTCTCAGAATTTATAAAGCTTTCCACTTAGGTTTCCTGGTTTGGTCACTTTACAAGAGAAATCCCTCCTGTAGCTTATCTTATTCCTCACATTTTATACCAGTTCCATCGTCATAGTTCAAGACATGCAGTCTGAAATTCTCCAAAGAATGTGAAATTGTTTGAGGCACCTGGGTGGCTCAGTTGGTTAAGCGTCCGACTCTTGGTTCTGGCTTGGGTCCTGATCTCACAGTTGGTGAGATCGAGCCCTGCATCACACTCTGCACTGGCAGTGGGGAGCCTCCTTAGGATTCTCTCTCTTTCTCTCTCTCTCTCTCTCTCTCTCTGCCCCTTCCCCACTGTGTGCATGTGCTCTCTCTCTCTCTCTCTCTCTCTGTCTCAAAAAACATTAAAAAGAAAAAAAGAGGGGCGCCTGGGTGGCTCAGTCGGTTAAGTGTCTGACTTCAGCTCAGGTCATGATCTCGCGGTCTGTGAGTTCGAGCCCCACGTCGGGCTCTGTGCTGACCGCTCGGAGCCTGGAGCCTGTTTTAGATTTTGTGTCTCCTTCTCTCTCTGACCCTCCCCTGTTCATGCTCTGTCTCTCTCTGTCTCAAAAATAAATAAACGTTAAAAAAAGAAAAAAGAAAAAAAGAATGTGATATTCTTCAAAGGCTGAGGTCCTTTCTACCACACTGGAGGAAATGAAGTGCTCAGTGAGTAACTGAATGATCTAATGAGTACTGACATCAAATTTGTAGCTATGACAAGATTTCAATGCGTATCTCTTTACTATCTTGTCTTTTTTTTTTTTTTAGTTTATTTATTTTGAGAGAGAAGAGAGAACCTGCATGCATGAGTGGGGGAGGGACAGAGAGGGAGAGAGAAAGAATCCCAAGCAGGCTCCCCACTGTCAGCGTAGAGCCTGAACTCACAAACTGTGAGATCATGACCTGAGCTGAAATCAAGGGTTGGACTCTTAACTGACTGAGCGACCCAGCTGCCCCTATCACACATCATCTTTTCTGATGGAGGTGTAGCAAGATATTACTTTGGTAATACCCGGTTTAACCGTTGATGTTATTTATACCCAAGTGAGGAAAAAAAATATATATATATATATTTTTTTTTTAATGTTTTTAAATAAATGGTTTCTTTTGGAATAATTTCTAGATTTACAGAAAATTTGTAAAGGTAACACAGAGAGTTCCCGTACCCCTCACCCAGTTCTTCCTAATGTTAACATCTTATGTTAACCATCGTACATTTGTCAAACCTAAAAAACCACTATTGATACATTACTTCTAACTAAACTCTAGACTTTATTTGGATTTCACCAGTTTTAGGAAAACATTTCTAAGTCTCAGATGTCTGAGTTTGTATATGAGGTCAGCTCAGCTGTTTCAAATTCTGTGAACCTGAGTTTATGGGATCAATGTTATTGGATCACAGAATGCCACATTAGTAAAGAATTTTAGAATCTACATAGTGCTTACACATTTTTTTAAACATTTTTGTTTATTATTGAGAGACAGAGCATGAGCATGAGCATGGGAGGGGCAGAGAGGGGGGAGACACAGAATCCGAAGCAAGCTCCAGGCTCCGAGCTGTCAGCACAGAGCCCGATGTGGGGCTCGAACTCACAAACCGTGAGATCATGACCTGAGCCAAAGCCAGACGCTTAACCGGCTGAGCCACCCAGACGCCCCAGTGCCTACGCATTTTTATGAAGAAGGCAAATAAGCTCTTTGGGGAAACTAAAATTACACAGGCCGACATAACTAGTTTTACATAGCACGCTCTACCCAATGACTCCAAATGATGGTCACTTCACCATAGTGAGAAAGAATCCTCGTATACAGATAATACACTCGTGCCACATCGAAATGAAAAGTTCCTTACATTGTAACGTGTAGAAAGGTCCCAATTCTCACGGTCCTTTTAATCTACTCAAGGAGGAATTTTGTGGCATGAGCCATCGAAGAACAGACGGGTGGACTTTAAGAAAGGGATACGATTGAGGTGTATTTCCAGCTTGCAGTGCGTCCGCGGAGAAGTGAGTCATCCCCAAACCATCCGGGTTTCCCGGGGGTAGGCATTTCATTTGGGCTGGCTGTGTGGATATGAGTTAATCCCAGGTACATGTAAGATGGTGTGATCTTACACGTCAACACAGCAAGGAGTGCAGGAAACACTCTGTCAACACGCATAACCGTGAGTCCGTCTACAGCTGATGCCTCTAAGCCATCTTATTGAGGAGCAGGGCGACCAGAATACATTTCGCCCTCGCAGTACAGATGGATACCAGGAAACCGAGCAGATGCATTGTGGCTAATCAGGCAGAGGCACAGCAGGGTAACTAAAAGCTAGGATTCACATGCCTCCGTGAACCTTAATTAAAGAGCTCGGTGCCTCCTTTTGTTTTATCTGTTGCCAGTGTCTGGTCTCCTCTTGTGATAGTTTTTTGGTTTTTGTTTCTGTAAGTAACTATCCATTTGCTGTGAGAATCTAACGGAGAGACAGCAGAGCGCTATGTCTCTGAACGAGCAGCGTGACGGTCGTGGCTGCCCAAGAGTTAAGGAGATTCTGTTCCTGCAGCTGCAAACCGATGCTCGCAAGAGCCAAGCACAGAGGAGGCAGGAGAGGGTGGGAGGAGGAATCCAGGCTACCTCCGAATTCATCCCGCGCTGTCTTACGCAACAGCCAACAGAAACCAAATGTACTTAAGGGAGAGAGAGCTAAATTATTGAGTAGACTCCTAACAGCAGGCGAGTGGAAAAGACATCTGCAGATTTGTGTTTCACGCCCCAGTAATAAATACAGTGTTGAGAGAAGAAATCTGTCCTGGCAAACGTGTGGGGGTGGGGACAGACTCTGCTAACAGGCTGGCTTTTCCACCTTGATGAGATTTGAGGCAAAGGTTGTTGGCTGGGTCCAGCGTTCTTCCATGTGAGCTGGAGAAGGGAAAGAGGTGGGAAAGAGATACTGGGACTTGTAAATAACTAGGTTTCCTGTGGTTGGGAGATTAACCCCATGGCCGTTCCAGAGAAGCCCTGAAGAAGTTGCATCCTGTGGAGAATGTATCTCCATGCAGGGGCTGGATTAAGGGGTCAGCCCTCAAGCTTCTTGAGGCCAAGAACAATCTCCATAAATGTTTCTTGGGCCTCGTTTTGTAGATGCCTCTCACTGGCACAGACTCACATATGTTGCTGGAAGGCCATGGAAAGAGATATTTCCTACTGGCACTTTGCATGGAAAGATCGATGGGTACCCTTGGAAAGAGCATTGAGTTAGGAGTCCGGAGTCCGGAGCTCTGTTTGCAGTCCAGCTTTTAAAGAAGACACTTGTCAAAGGAACTTAACCTCTGTCTGTGTCGATTTCTCAGGACAATCCTATTTTGTGATGACAGAGGCTAAGGATGGGCTAGTCAAACTGCTGTGGGCTGTGTTGCCCCTTTACACTGTCATCATACCTAAACCGAGATAAATCCATATTTTTAGAAAACTATCTCATGCCACTACCCCCTTCCGTTATCCCCAGTGCAATGAACTCCAATTACGGGGATTAGACCAGAGGCATCTAGACATGAAAGTATTCAGATGGTTTGGGCAGTGGGCCTGGGTGTGAAATCACCCCTATTTAAAAAACCCCTAATGCGATGCCCCTTCAGAGCGTTGTGCTCACTCACTTATCACTAAGAGCATACAATTCCAGTGACCAGGGCTCAGTGACCTCGTTCCCGCATCCTGCGGTGCCTGCGTGACCCCAGATCCCCACTCCTATCCCCAGGCCCTCAGACCATCTGGCTTCATATTCTGGATCGTGATATCGACCTCAGGTCTGCCATGTTCCGGTGACCCATTGGTCTCTTCCCAGTATGCTTCTCTGTAGAATACAATAGCTCCAAAATGGTGATAGAAATGAGTCTTGACATGTGTGGGTTGAAGCCTGGTGTTCAGTCAATTATAATTAGTAAGTTATTAAGTCAGGCCAGAAACAGAAGCATGGGTTGGTCTCATTGTAATGTTGAATCTCACAAGAGGCCAGCAGACACACCGCATGGGAGATTTATGCAGCCCACATTTGGAGAAACCCACCATGCATTTTCTCCTAGTAGAAAAAGACTGGGGGAGAAACCATCGTGGCCCCCTTCTCCTAGTGTGGTAACGGATTTTTCTTTAAAGCATTTATCTTTTGAGAGTACAAACTGCTGTATTATCCTTAGCTGAGTTACTCGTAAACCCCAGAGTCTGAGGTTCATAAAAGAAACATTGACGTTGTAATGAGTGAAGATTGATCGGTTGTAAACTGGACTGGTAGAAGGCACCTTCATTTTCCTTGAAATTGAATCTTGAAACATATAATTCCCCGTTCTTGATTTTTTTTGACCTATACTGCAGGCCCGCGTACAATACAGGGTGGAAAGTATGGATGTAGATTGCTCATTTTGACTGGAGACACTAGTTGACTGGCCTAGAGGCTCTTAGGCTTCTGGAAGCCTTCATTCTGCAGCTTATGTGTTTATTTAGGTTTATTGGGCAAGTTTGGGTTCTGGTTCGTTATATCCCTGCACCCACTATCATTCACGTGTCTCCAGAGGGCCAGTGCTGACAGGTTCTCAATAGAACATCTTGGAGAAGTGCACCCTGTGCGTTCTCATCAGCTCTGGAAGGGTGTTTCTTGCACTGGTTGGGATTTGAGTTCGCCTGGGTGACTCAGCATCGGAGGCTGAATGAGCACGCTGAATTTGCTCCAGGGCGTTTTGAGAAGCATTGGGGTTAGAGAGCTGTTACAGCCCTTGCACTTTTTGCCTCTTGTCCTTATGATTCAGCCAGAGACAAAAATCTAACTCCCGTTGGTGGGTGCTATCATCTGGGAAGCTGAGGACAGCCCCATGGAGCGGTCATGGTCCACTGCTGGAGAAGAGTGTAAATGGCAAAGAGAGAAGCTAAAACATGACAGCACATGAGTGCACCCTCAACCAGCTCTCTTATCGTTGCACTAACTGGAAATAACCTTTTCAGCAGATGGCTTCAGGGGCATTTCACCTTCGCCTCGGTACAGCGTTCCATTTGCAGCCATGTCTGTCCGGGTGTCTCTGCTTTCTAATTCATTAGGTGATTTTTTTTTTTTTTTAAGTTGGTCAGTTAGATTTTGGCTACAAACACTCTGAATCCATGAATAATGTGACCGTCCCCCAGTTTAGGCCTCAGGATGCCATCCCTTGAGACAACATAGAGGTGATGGACCAAGGAACAGACTCATGATGCGTTACCCTTCACTTCTCCCTCCCTCACCCATCCCACCCAGCTCCCACATGGATGCCTTGGTTTATCTTATTTTTTTATTTTATTTTATTTTATTTTATTTTATTTTATTTTATTTTATTTTATTTTATTTTATTTTATTTTATTTATTTATTTTTTAAAGTTTTTATCTACTTAGAGCTTGGGCTCACAAGTGAGCAGGGAAGGGGCAGAGAGAGAGAGAGAAAGAGAGAGAGAATCCCACGCAGGCTCCACACGGTCAGCAAAGAACTCACAGACCATGAGATCATGACCTGAGCCGCAATCAAGAGTCGGATGCCCAACTGACTGAGCCACCCAGGCACCCCATGTATTCCTTATTTTAAATGCGGCATATTGGCGTTCTGCCAGAAAGGATGACTGTGACCGCTGAAATGTGGTAGAAAGGAGCCGATCAGGCCCCAGGCCTCTGACCCCTCTTGCCCTTCCTACTGCCTGTCTTCAGTCCATATCTATGCCTGTCTAACCCCTTCTGACCAGGTGCAATGCAGTCTCTTAGGAAACCAAGACCTCCAAGGCTTATGATGTGACTGTATCCTCAGGTTCTTTGGCTTTTTTCTTTCCTGATTCATTGGAAGGCCTTTCCAGCTTATCACCACAGCTGTCTTGAGGCCCCTGCCCCTTTCACAGATAGCTCTGGGTTCAGATTCAGAACTCAGGCAACCATCCTTGCCACCCTGCCTTTGACCCTCTATAGGGACAGCACAGTCCGGAGTTGTTTTAAACATTCCCTAAAAGCTTTAAGGACAAGCAGACAAAACTGTATGCATCTCTAAAATGGTTTGGAAAGCCCAGGATGGGGCTGATTAAGAGGAACTTGGCCATGGGGAGGTCAAGGTTCTTGGCTTTCCCTTAACTCAGCTGGTCTCTAATATCTATGATGCTTGAGGTTACCCTAAATGGTGTGTTAAAACTTCCCCTTACAGTAACTACACTATTGCAACTCCCAGATCTTGTCACACGAGCAGAGTGCCCATTTCTAAACCTTTCCCTTATAAATCTCTCAAATTCAAGGGTCTCTGAAGAGTTTCTGGGTATTAAACAGAATCTCCTGAATCCAAATAGTAGCAGGTAGGTTAACCAGGAGAGCTCCTTAACTAGTTAGGGCTCTCAGATGGCTGTGAGTTAGCTCTTCATGGCAGAAGCAGTTAAAGCAACAGCCACTGAGGAGTCTGTGGGGACGATAAAAGGGTTTAACGGGCATAGATGTCAGGCAGCCTCTTAGATGGCCCCCAGGGACCCCACCTCCTGGTGTTCAGGCCCTTGTGGAATCCCCCCTTTTAAGTGTGGGTTGAACCTTATGACTTGCCTCTAATAAATAGAGGGCGTAATGGGATATCATGTCTGATATTGTTATGGAACCAGGCTGGATTGCTGGAGGGGAACCACCAAACGACACTCAGAGATCTTGGCGGATCGGGGTTTTATTTCACACCAGCGGGCTCAGAGGAGATCCTTCTGCAGAGGTCTGAGTCCCGAGCACAAGCATGGGGAACAATTTATCATCTGTTACTTCTGCATTCCGCATTAGTAGTAATTTGGTATATGCAGCAAGTGGGGCAGAAAGAAGAACCCGGAAGAGGAATCTCTAAGCTAGGGACTAGAGCTTATGTTAGTCCCGTCGGCCATCTTATGGTGCGTAACTTTACTTATTTTCCCAAAAATGCTAGTTTGCAAAAGATGGTGACTTCTGTGTTGTTTGTATTCCTTCTCTTGTGCTCTTCTTTGTTGGACGAAGTCAGCCGCCATATTGTGAGCTGCTGTGTGGAGAGACCCACATTGGAAGGAACAGAGGGAGGCCCCCGGCCGACAGTTCATGAGGACTGACTCCTGCCAACAATCGCTAGAGTGGACTTGGAGGCAGATTTTTTCCCCAGTCCAGCCTTCAGATGACCACAACCTCTGTCCCCACCCCCCCGGGATTGCAGCTTTTCGGCAACCCTGAGGCAGAAGACCCAGGTAAGCTGCACCCAGATTCCTGATGGTTAGAAACTGTGAGATTATAAACGATGCCGTTTCAAGCCAAGTTTTGGTGGCATTTGTTAGGTGGCGGTAGATAACTAATCCAGCATGTTGAATTGTTGACCTCTGGTATCCCTCCCAGACCTGGGATTTTACGAGTTCTCAGGGGTTAAAAAAAGGAATGAGGCTCAAAGGTATCAACTATATTGATGCCCACGTTGTTCTTTTCTTTCTCCTCTCTTCTTAATAAGCCCAATAAATAGTTGTGCTTATCTGTTGGGATTCATTTTTCCTTGCACTTCAGACTTGTCAGCTAGCTGAAATCTTATTAGGCTGGCCAGAGAGAGTGAACTAATTCAGGCAGGAATCTTCCGGGAATTCTAGGAAGTCCACCAGGAAAAGGAAGATACCATCTGGTTGCTAATGCAGCGTGCTTTGCATGTAAAATAGGACAGATCCCAGCTCAAATAAGCACTTCTGAGGTGTCATTGATTGCTTTCGGTCTCAGCAGCTCTTTCCAATCCAACCTGTTATTTTCACCTGTAGCGCCAGGGCCCTTCAGCGCTGGTTCCGAATCGTTCCTTCAGTCTTCTGTTTGAGGAGCTGCCATTATTTTCTGCATAGATATATTTGGGACTTAAATGCTATTGTTCAATAAAAGAACCACGGCGCTTTATTGTGAGTTGAGGAAGCCCAGGCAGGGTTTTGCCCCTGTAGTTCCAAAGATCTATTACTCTGCTGGACCAGCCCACTGAGTTAATGTTTCGTATTAAGATTTCTAGTCTTCATTCCTAGAAACAGAGAGGCAAGTGGCATGCTAACGCTTGATGTTGCTGAAAGAAATAAAAGATGTAGTTTGAAATTTAAAAGGCAAATCTTAGCACAGTGAACCAAATTTCCCTTCTTTTCCCCACCGGGCACATGGGCACACTTGGCAATGATTGAGCAATGGTGTTTTTTAAACCAACAAAATGATCTACAAGACAGGCCCTAAGGAGTTCAATCGTGTGAAAAAATTGTCTTGTGCTCTGAGCATATCAGGTACCTAGAATACATTAGGAACAACCACAACCGCCTCTAAATAGTGTTCTGATTGTGAATCGTGACCAGCCACTTATCGTAGGAGCCGTTGTTCTCCCGGGATGGGGGTTGAGAGAATAAGGAAGTTGTAGGGTTCGCGATGTGTGGGGGGTGCCTTTACCATCTTGTCCCGGTGACCTCATGTCTTGGGCGGTGTCAGCCACTGAGTGTGTGCTCAGCATGGTGATTCTTGAGTTGCGCTTACTTACGGGTTTCTATCTGCAACGATTTTCACAAAGCAGTGTATTCTATGTTTTCTATAACGTACCAAAGAAAATACATCTGAGAATATCAATGAGGAAATGGAAACCCAGAGGTTAAATCCTTTTTAAATATCGTGATAAAATATGTGGAACATAAAATTGACTATTGTGGCTGTCTTCAAGGATGCGATCTAGTGGCCATTACATTCGTGATGTTGTGTAACCATTAACACCGTCTAGTTTCAGAACTTCTCATCACCCCGAAAGGAAACCCCTTACCTATTAAATAAGCACTCCCTGCCTTCTCTCCACCTCGCTGCTGGTAGCCACTAATCTGCTGTCTCTATAGATACTTGCCTATTTTGTGTATTTCACATAAATGGGATCATATAATATGTGACTTTTGTGTCTGCTTCTCTCAGTATTTCTATCCCTTTTATGTCTTTTATCCATTGGTGGATATACTACATTTGGGCTATCCATTCATCAGTTGATGGACACAGGTTAAATGGTTTTCACAGTAATTAACAACATGAACTAAAATTTTAAGTATCTACAACCAATTAATAGATTAATACTACTGTATTAGTAGTAATCGCTTAGACTAAGCTTCAGAAAGGGGCTATGTTTTTTAGCCAACAGATCACAGGAATGGACTCTTTTCTGAAAGCAAGATTCATGGTTCATCTTTGTCCTTTAAAATGCTGACAGGCAGGAAAGTATTTGAAAGATGTGATTATCCTGAGAAAACTGATCCACTGAAAGCTGGAGGATATTTTTATGGGTTCTGGCATTGGCAGATTAGAGTTACGATGGGGAAGAGTTGGGCCCACTGGTTGTGGAGAGCTTTCTGGGAGGTTCTGGGAAGGAGGTCCAGGAGCTGTCTCCTGGGTTATGTGTGTATGTGGACGCACTTTCCCTCGGCCTTTCTGGCTAGAGTGTTGTCAATACTCATGAATTATTTCCACCTCAGGCATGCAAACAGTCATCCCCTATCAAAGACACTCCACGGGTTGGGGTTTCTGTCACTCCAGCGTTTCACTGTGACTCCCAGTCTTGCTGCTGCACCTGGCACCGTTGAGCTCAGAGGCTGGGATGGAATGTAGAACAGGAGTCCCCACAGCCACGGAGCCTGGCAGTAGGTCTGAGATGAAGAGTTTGGCTTTGCATGGGCAGAGGCATCTCTAACCCATGCTCACATGACAACGATGCTATTCCGGTGTGTAATTAGAAACCTTGGTTTGGAAGGGAATAGGTTTAGAAATTTCTGAGGGTTGGTAGGTGTCACAGACCAGAGGAATGGGGGCACACTTAGTTCCGCAGTTTGCACAGGTCTGCACTCGTTTGAATCAGCTCAGCCTTGTGTATTTGGAGACTTACATCAGAGCCCCTTTCAAGATAGCTCTCAAACTCGTGTAGTTACATCGGAGGAGAAGAAAACGGCCAACTTCTTCTTAAACTGGGGACATGGGAACATAGGTGTTAGTCATTGCATGATGATCTTTATACCTTCTATAAATGTTATTAAAAGTCATATTATCTCCTGATTTTATTACAAATTCTTAAAATGCTCTACAGAAGCTAAGTGGTTGCAATGAAAATGGATAATAATTGCTTATACTTAAAAAAAGAGCCCATACCCTTAATGAGATCACTGTGTGTACCACACAGCATCTGTTTGGTCTAAATGAGTCTAAATGAGTGATGCTGAATAATAATGTCCTGCATCCTCCACTGCTGCAGAGCCCAGATGTGGTCTGCCATTTCTGGTATTGGAACTTCTCCCTGGCCCACCTCTGCAGTTACTAGGACAAGATCCTACACTGGTTTATGTCTGCAAGTGAACATTGGATGGGTCAAAGTTGAAGTGATTCATGAACCTTGAGCGTGAGTTACCTACCTGTGCAGGATGGTTCTTGAGAACAGTTGCCTCGTCTTTCTAGAAGGGTGTTATCATGCTACCTTAGTCATGCTAATACGTGGCACATCTTGGAGTAAATGCACGTGATTAAATATGACTCTAAGTGTAAAAGGAAACTAACTTAGAATGTGGAACATGGTTAGTGCTCAACACATGATACTTATTTGAAAGCATCGGCAGAAGTCTATGTCAAGAGGCCTAGAATATTTTCTAGATGGAAAAGATAGAAACAACCAAGCAATATTCCAGGCTTTTTGGCACAACCTGCAAAGCATTTTCTTTTTTTTTTTTTTAAGTTTATTTATTTATTTAAGAGAGAGAGCAGGGGAGGGACAGAGAGAGAGGGAGAGAGGGAAAGAGAGAATCCCAAGCTGACTCCGCATGATGGAGCCCAACACAGGGTTCAAACTCATGAATTGTGAGATCATGATCTGAGCTTAAATCAAGAGTCAGACATGTAACTGACTGAACCACCCAGGCGCCCAATAAGAAACATTTTTATTTTTGACTGGGCCATGACCAAAAAAGATTTAGCTTGGTTCCATGTGGATTTTGCATACCTCTCATGGGGGACCTTCTGGATGGAGGCGAGACAGTTCAAGATAATTCTAGAGTCCATATCCTCATATAGAAAACTAAATCCTTTTCAACGTCTCTGCTGAACGGGCGTCCGTCTACGTTTGAACATCTCCACCGGCAGGATCTCACTACTCTTCTTTGTAAAAATGAAACACCTGCCTCATCTGTACTTCACGCCCAGGAAGCCCACCCACTGCCATTAGTCCTCCTCATCCTCAACCAGACCAAGTGCATGCTGGAGCCACTGCATTCCTAACAGATTGTTGGAGGAAAGTTGCCATAGCCTGTCACCCGGTGTATTGGGCCGCCATAGCAAAGTATCGCAAACCGGGCGGGTTGAAACAACAGACGTGTTTTCTTACGGTTCTAGAGGTTAGGCATCTGAATCAGGGAGTTGACAAGGCCATGCTCTGTCTGCAGGTTCTAGAGGATTCTTCTTCCTCGGCTTCTGGTAGACCCTAGCGTTCCTTGGCCTATAGATGCATCATTTCAACCTCTGCCTTTAATATCACGTGGCTTTCTCGCTCTGTGTGTCTGCGTCTCTTCCTCTCTTCTTACGAGGACACTAGTCACACAGGACTAAGGGCCCATGCGACCCCAGTAGGACTTTATCCTGACCTAACTAATTACATTTACGACAACTCTATTTTCAAAGATGTTATATTCTGAGATACTAGAGGGTTAGGACTTCGACATATTTTGGGTAGGACACAATCCAACCCATAACGGCCACTCAGTCTATTTTTCTGTCTTCCAGAAAGGAACTCGGCCCTGCTGAGTGTCTAGGGAGAGGAGGTGTCAAGAATTGTTAAGCACTAGGAGAGCTGTGAGGGTGTCGCCTGGTGTCCTTACCTCATACCCAGCGGTATCACAGAAGGTTTTGCAAAAAGATACATTAATGATTAAATGGTTGCTCATTGAGTCTTCTGATTTTATTCCCCAGGAGTCCTTATTAGTTTTCTTTGGTGCAATTTGAGCTGCAATGCCTCTGTGTTTCTCATTCTTTTCAAACTCGTGTAATACCTCCTTATTTTATCCTCTGTGGATCCCCACCAGCTAAACCAGTGTCATTGAACTTGGCTTTTGGAGTTTTTGTCAATAAACATTAGATCAATGAAGTGTGCTTTGCCAACTTCCACACATCTGGTCTCCATTCTGATGCCTTCTCCTGAGAGGGGACGTACTCTTTCCGCCAACCCCACCTGAGGATCACTGAAGTAGTATGTGCTGCTGTGAGGTAAGGAGCGGCTAGTGCAGAGATGGTTGAAGGACTTGCCCACATCCCCTTCTCTGAAGCTCAACCCAGTATTACCTCCCCTGTGTGAGGCCGGATGGACCTGTACAAGTCGAGTTAAGGTTGCTGCTTCATAAGAGACCGTTGGTGGTGGGAGAGAAAGAGAGGGAGTTAGGCAGGAAATGGAGCGGCGAGAAGGGAAGACCACCTTAATCTTCAGAATTGTCTGGCTGACTCCTGGAGGCCCTTGAAATGAGAGGCCTCCACCTTGATCACCTACATCTTGGTCACCAGAATTATCTGCCAGGCAGTTCTATGGTAGGATTCTAGGTGGAGCAGAAAGAGTCCCAAATGGGGGTGGGATACTGGTGACTGAGGAGGTCTAGAGACAAAGACCTCATTCGCTGGGTGGCTCAGAAATTTTAGAGTATCCCTGATTATGGTATATCTCCCTCCCTTGTTTGTAGAGGGAAGAAGCATCACTTCCAGTTAATTACAGGCTTATCAATGATTGTCAACACCATTCACTTTCCTTTCTTAATGGAAATGGTTCCTTTTAAAAAAAAAATTGTGAATTAATGAGTCAAATCTGTGCTTATTGGAATAGTTTCAGCAAATGCTGGTGAGGGAAAAATTACAACAGATTAATCATTACCACTATGATTCCACAGTTTTACCAACTCCTGAGAACATCTGCTTCCTTTAAGAGGGCTCTGCCCACACAGTTCTCAGCCCTGCACTGAGAGGTGGTTCACCCACTGCTTCAGGAGTCAAGTGTCCCCCTCTTTGAGTGAAGTGAGTTTTTTGCTGTAAGGAGAAGGAACTGAAGAGAAGGAATGAGGGAGGCAAGAAGGCTAAGAGAGCTGAGTATCCTATCCACTTCTCCTTTGGGAACTCCGTTTAAATCTTGGGCAGAAAGCATTGTCCAAACCCTCTGTCCCTAGAAGAACAGAGTAAGTTTGCCCCAGAAGAATTTGCTATGTTCTGAACACACTTTCCAGTCTCGGAAGCCGTGTGCCGTAGGGTGGACATGGGGGGCAACCTAGTGCATCAGGAGCTGCAAAGCCCCGGAACGGATCTCTACACTGTCCGCTGATTGCTTGTGGCCACAGCTTCCTTTGCTTTTTGTGATTAGCAAGACTTGGAACCCCCTGGCATTTCTCATCTGCTAGAAGAGAATCAGCTAGACAGAACTACATTTGAGTTTATCTGCTGCATTAAAATATAAGAACCAACTTGTCAAATTCTCTGAGAACTAATGAAAGGCAAATTATCATAGTGGGGTCTCCAAGTAAAAAATATATGCATATATATATACAGTACAAAAGCAAGCATGTGTATTACAGAATATTTGGAACATGTGGAAAAGCCCTAATGAGAAAATAAAACTACTTCTACTCCTAGTGATCTCTATTAGCATCTTGGCATGGATCATTCACAAATATATACACACTCCCAACTCGAATTGTACGGCTCACACTGTTTTGTAACACGTCCCCCTGAACTATATTGTTCATGATTTCTTAAGGTGTTAATTACTCCTGTAGAACTGATTTTAAAATGATCACATTATATTTCATTGGGTGGCAGTGACGTAATTTATCTAACTAATGTTCTAATTATCGGTCATTTAGCTTGTCTCCAGTTTTTCACTAGGACACGTGATACAACAGGAAGCATCCTTGTGTGAAACCGTTAGTGCACATCCTTATCAGATAATTGCTTTGTTGTGTCCTTTTCCGTAGTTTTGCTATTTTCTGGATACATGTGTCGTCACTTAGCAATAGCAATTTCAAGTTGAACTCATGTGTTATATTCCGGAAGCCCTTGTTGTATTTGCTCCCAGCCTTGAAACAGTATTTGCCATTTTAAAAGCACTACTTAAATTTAATAATTAGAATGAACTTTAAACATTGTCATATTCATCTACAAAACACGCTGGAATATTTGACTGCGTATTAGTCTGCTCCGGGAGCCATAACACAATATCATAGACTGTGTGGCTTGAACAAGAGGTATTTATTTTCTTATAGTTCTGGAGGCTAGAAGTTTATGATCAAGGTTCTGACCATTTCAGATTCTGGAGAGAGCTCTCTTCTTGGCTTGCAGACAGGCTCTTTCTCACTGTGTCCACACATGGCCTTTTCTTGGTTTGCACACACTCAGAGAGGGAAGGAGCTGTCTGGTGTTTCTTCTTATTAGGACACTAGTCCTATTGGATCAGGGCCCCACCCTTATGACCACACTTGAACTTGTTTACTTCTGTAGAGTCCCTGTCTCCAAATACAGCCCCACTTCAGGTTAGGGTTTCAGTATATGAATGTTTTAGAGGAACACAAATATTCAGTTAATGACAAACCGAGATCTTGAAACTTAATTATAAGTCCTTATCTTTGTACAGTACTTTTTAATTTTTTAAGCACTTTTACATACACTGTCCCGTTTCACTTGAAAATGGGTCCTATAATCTTCAAATTTCCCTCACGTTAGCTTCTGTGAAAATCAGGGTCTTGTTTTTCCCCCAAGTAATGCATGGATATGGTTTTCAAGGTCAAATAATAAAAACCTTACATGTTTGTAATCCAAAGCACTTGTATATCAAAGCGGATTTCCCCATAAGGAATAAATACTAAGATGATTCATTCAACAACCCCAAAATATTCATATAAAAAACGATACCCGTACTGTAATATAACACAAAATCATAAATAAAATACAAAATATAAAGAAAAATAAATTAACCTGTATTTACCTTTGAAAACCTTCGTGGCTAGCGTCAGGAAGATAAGAGGGAGGAGGGTTATTGTGTAGGATGACTTTCACTGTCACTAATGGATGTTGACTCCCGTACAGTATCAATAAACTCTTGTCCTATGCTGTATTTAGTGTAACTGGCAATAAGGCAGCAGAGGAAAGGGTCTTTGTCTGTAGGCAGCCTGACCTAGAATGAAGCAAAGTATTCCTAAGCTCACTCTTTCTGGAAAAGCAAAGGACTGTCCACAGGTGCTTGGAAGTAACAAAAAATACACTAGTGCCTATTGTGAGCGCCTTCCAACATTCTGAAAAATCACTGATTTCTGCCAAACACCGCGGCCTGAGACCCAGCATCCGAGCGTGGGATTCGATCACCCACAATCTCGCAGCGAGTGAGAGAGAACGATTGCCTCAGTTGTGATCATGTGACATTCAGCGTCGTTTACTACTTGTATTGCAAGATACCGCCCATTTATCAAGTTAAAATTTATTAGAAATGTTTGCTCATCTTGCAGAACACTCACAGAACAAGTTACTTGCAATCCAATGTTTTACTGTATTTGATCAATCAATTTTAGATATTATTGAGTTCCTTTCGGGATCCATAGTATTTTAGCCCTTATGCTTCCTTTCCTCTCCATTCTCTTTCCCACTTTTAAAAAATTCAACCCATGTGTGAAACTTTAATATATCATGTAAATTGTTGGTGGACATCTGTCATATTTTGTACCTGCAGAGTCTCCTTTTGAACACTGTTGCTGTTTTTGAGGAATTACCTGCCTAGTGATTCCCCTCCCTGTCCCATCCCTGGCAATTGTCCACTATCTTCTAGCTTCTAATATTGATGTTTAGATGCCTGCTCTGTACTGAATTCATATGTGGAAGCCCTAACCCCTAATGTGGCTATATTTGGAGATACGGCTTTTAGGAGGTAATTAAGATTAAAGAAGGTCACAAGGGTGGGCTCCTAATAAAAAGAGGAAGAGAGAGACCTCCTTCTCTCTCTACATGCACAGAAGAACGTGAGGGCAACAACAAGAAGGTGGCCATTGACAAACCAGGAAGAGAGCTATCAGTGGAACCTGACCATGCTACCACCGCCATATTGGATTTTCAGCCTCCAGAACTATGACAGGATAAATCTCTTTTGTTTAAACTACCCAGTCAGTGCTATTTTGTTATGGCAGCCTGAGCAGACTAACACAATGCCCAGTGCTCCTCTGACTCCTGCTCTTTTGGGTATAATGTAGATTCCCTTTTTAGAAATATTTAGGACCTGTTCTTTGTTTCTAGAGTTCTGAAATATGATAATGCATCTTGATGTAGGTCATTTAAAAAATATTCACTCATGCACATTTTCAGCTTGAATGGAACTTTTATCATTTGGATGTTGGACATTCTCATCTAACCCTTGATTTTCTTGCCTTTTATGTCCTCTTGTCCATCTTTATCATTTTGTGAAAGTCTGTATTGAATTAGCAAGTTTGGCTTTCATGTTTTTAACTTCTGGGAGCTCTTAAATGCTGATTATTATGATTATGATTAAATGGTATCTTATTATTTCATGCATGTAGTATCGTGAAGTTTTCTTCTTTCTGCATTACTTTAATTTCCCCTGAGTTTTTTTGGAGGGAGGGGTATTTATTTATAGTTTTCTCTATTTTGGAAGTTTCCCTCAATAAATGTTGAGAAGGAGACCAGGGGCAACTTGTTTTCCATGCAAAACTCCAAACAGTTTCCCTGTGTTTATCTCCTAATGCATATGTACCTCCTTCATGCTGAAAAGTGATTATCTCTAGTACCTTTGCCAGATTTCTGAGATAATGAATGGCTTATTTCTCACCATGGCCATCCCTGCCAACATTTAAGTTTGAATTTTCCCTCCTCTGTGATATTTACCATTCCTCTGTTTTCTTTCTGTCTTTATCTGTTATTGTATGAGTTATAGATATCTTCTGGTTTCAGAACCAGAATTCCCTCATCTTTGCTGTTTTGGGGTGGTTCTAGGGATTACTTTCATGAGAAGGGGGCCACAAATCACCCAGGATCATGTTAGAATGTTCTTCCTACTTCCTTGGTGGGAAGGGCAGGCATTTTTGAGTCTCTTGTCCAGATAATGGAACTTGAAGCTGGGAGAGGGATGTTGCCCGTCACACAGCAGATCGATGGATATAGAAGAAAACTGGAAAAACTCAACTCCCATCAAGGATTCTTCTGAAATGCAGAAGATGGATAACTGGTCTGTTTGGATTATGGAATTTCCCGTCTGATAATGCCCATTGCCTGTAACTAGTTGGTCAAAATTAGATTTCACGAAAACAGACCGTTTTGATTACAATGTTAGAATTCTACAGCAAGGCATACCATGTGATTTGAAGTCCTCAAACCCTGTCAGAATGAATTTTTGTAAGCCATACTTGTTCAGCCTTTAGAAAAACAGAGAACTTGGCGATGTGCTTCTGGCCAGGACAGAGCAGACTGGAAATGACCACATCAGATTTAAAAATGGTAGAATGCTGCCCCTTTTCCAACGCAATCAAGGTGAAGGCTTGCGTTCCCCAGTGGCCGCAGGGAAAGATCTGGAAGCTGGCTTTGGGCTTCTCCCGCGTTCAAAATGGTGTTCTGGTTCCTCTCTCAAAGTTAGCGAAGGAATAATATCTTTAAAAAGGCTGAGTCATTTTGTGTTTGCTATTTACCGAACTCAAGACAGTATGGTTTGCATTAGCAGGACTTCTGCAAATAAAATTGTGTGGAAGGGATTTAAAACAATTCTCTGGCTTGTATGAAAAATGAGCCCACAATCCCTGGCCCCTCAGAGTTCCTTGTGGGAGTCCTAGTGTCAAGTGATCTTCTACATGCCTGGCGGATCTGTGAGCCAAGGAACATCTGCATTTTTTTAAAAAATAAACATTTGCATGTAGAACTGAGAATTTCTTCTTCAGCCTTTTTTTTTTAGTGCTAAATAGATTGATTCATCATATATGCACACAAGTACTTAGAGAGAAATTGTCAACAGATTTAAAATACATATTTGAGGGGCACCTGAACAGCTCAGTTGGTTAAGCATCTGACTTTGGCTCAGGTCATGATCTCACGGTTCATGGGTTCGAGCCCCGTGTTGGTCTCTGTGCTGACAGCTCGGAGCCTGGAGCCTGCTTCGGATTCTGTGTCTCCCTCTCTCTATGCCTGTCCCCTGCTCACACTATCTCTCCCTCTCTCAAAAATAAAGATTTAAAAAAAATTTTTTAAATACGTATTTGAGGAGATTTTGTGGTGATTTCTGTGTAACTATTTTGGAGCCAGGATTCTTCACTTTCCTTCCGAACATTTTGTGTTAAAGGAAAATTCCCAGTACCCCAAGCTTACAGGTGCATATGGGCAAGACAGCTTTTTCCTACAGGCAGGACCCTCTGGCATGATTTGTAGGCACTCAGAAAATGTCCCTAGCTCTCCACGTAGTTTATTCACAATATTACTCCCTGAGAAAGCCTTTTATTCTACATCTGGATATAAATTCTATACGTTAGCAAGCTTCGGGAGAAGTAGCACACTGATAGAAACTTCCAAAGGCACAAATGTCCCAGACCCAGTTGCGAATCTGTATCTTAGGATATGGCAGTGACAGAGAGGAGGCACTGAAGATGTCAACGAAACAGGAAGAAGGGGCTTGGTTAAAAGGAGGATTTTATGGCGAGACAGGCAATATGATTTGAAAACCACAAAGTGCTTAACTGTCAGATTCAATTTTTAGAAGCCCAAAGCCAGAAAGTTTGCAGAGACTGATGAAGGCAAACTTTGCCTACTTTTCAGTGCTGCTGAGGGCGATCCCTGCAGATGGACTGGGAACGGGAAACTCTCCTGTCGCGCATGGTGGAAGGGCAGAATGGCAGAGAGCAAACCGGACCCTGAAGTATGGTTTCCCAGAACACTAGGTGAAGGCTGGGGTGGACGGGGTAACTCTCCTTTCTCCTCTGCCTGCACAGAACAAGTTCCTTGGCACTCTCAGACCTATGAATGGGTTTCCTCATCTTGACAACATGGCTCTAATTGGAAAGAATGGGAGTTACATTCCTGGAAGTATTTGCTCACAAGGGGTTTCTAACAGTAACATAATCTGTTTCTTTGAGAGGGTATAAGAGACAGGAAAAAAAAACCCAAAAACCCTAAACGTTCTTTGAAAGTAACGATGGTTGTTAAAAGTAATACTTTATAAACGGAATTTCAACTTCTTTACAACCCAGGAGGAAAGATTCTGGGCCATGACATTCTCCAGCTAAACTCCCTTTTATCTACAACATTGGTTCTTAACCTACATGATAATTTTTTTTTTTAAATAAAAGCTCTTTCCAGGAAAATGTGTGAGTGCGTGCATGCACACACATACACTCCTTACTTATAATTTTCAGGAGCCTTTAACATTTTCATATGAAGACACTTGAGTTCTAGAAAAATCCAATTCCATAAGTTTGCATTCTAGGTCTTCCATTATTGGCCCCAAGGTACTTCTCCATTAAGGAATTATTTCTTTGAGACAAGATTGTGCCTGGACAGTATGCTGAGATCTAAGCCAAAAGGCTGTGTGATAGTCTCAAACACTGTGTAACACAAGATATCGTGGGGTAATGGGCAAAGCTCTGAAGTGGTCATTAAGTTTCGTAACTTAACTAGTTTTGTAACTCCTCAGGTTATAACCTTGGAGAAAAAATATCATCTAGTCTTTTGGGGACTCCTTGGCCTCTGCATAATTCAGGATGGCTCACTGATCTCTCTTATTTCTCTTAGCTCTGAGTTCTTAGACTTTATCATTCCAGGGTATGACCACCTCGCGTGGGGCCAGTCCCACTCCCAGGGATCACTTATTAGGCTACTTATGATGGGAGGACATTGCAGAAGATCAAAGCTGTGGAGCATAGGACCCTGACCACCCTGTAGGGAGGCAGATCCAGGATGCATCCACTTCAGGCCTTTTCTAGTTCTCTCTCTGCTTCTCTGAACTCTTGGCCAAAGAGTACCCAGTGACTTATCACCCGGTATATCCAGCATTTGCCTACTCCCTCTTGCATTTGATGCCTTTGAGAAGTGGGGTTCCTGCGTCTGACTCATTTATCTACCTGGCCCTCAAGTCACAAGCACTCTTGCCAGAAATGTCTTACCTGCCTGACTCATGTTGCCCTGTTCCTCTTGGCTGCTGGCTCCTATGGCCACCCATATCTCAGTGTGACACAGAGATGTGGTCTAAGGACAACCGTCTCTTCTCAAGGACATCTCCCTTTCTCAGTCTATGTGGGTTGCCACAACAAAATACATAGATCGGGTGGCTTAAACAACAGATATTTATTTCTCATAGTTCTAGAGTCTGCAAGAGTGAGATCAGGGTGCCAGCATGTTGGGTTGTGCTGAGAATTCTCTTCCTGGCTTACAAATGGTCACCTTCTCACTGTGTTCTCACATGATGGAGAAAGAAGGGGCTGTGGCCTCTTCCTTGTCTTCTAAGAATACTCTTCCCATCATGAGGGCACCGCCCTTATAATCCCACCAAACTGAATCACCTCTCAAAGGCTCCATCTCCAAATGCCATCACATTTTGGGGGTTAGGACTTCAACATATGAATCTGGGTAGACACAAACATCTAGTCATAACACTCTTCTCTCTGGCCGAAAGAAGACTGAAAGGGGATACGAAGTGACTTCTGAAGAAAAGAGAATTTGGGACACGGGTGGAAGGTGAAAAGTAAGGAGCCTGAGTGTCTTTGGATTTGCATTCACCGAATATCTAAACTGTTTCTAATTTTAAGCTTCAGAGAACCTTTCGTGACCCTCATCCAAGCACCCCGATGAACATACAACTTTCACTGCGCAGCATCTAAGTTGAGAGGGGTGGTTTCTGGGGAAATGCTGGGCTTCATTTTGAAGCAAATGGAGTGGAGATGGCGGCGATAATGGAAATAGAAATTCTTACATTATCCTCCAGGTTCTCAAAGAACCACATACAAATTTCATGCATCCTCTGGCAGTGTTCTGGCTGGAGACAAGAGTCTGGTCATAAACGACCAGAATGTAATCTCCAAATAATTTTATCCTTAGCCTCCACAGAGCGCAGTGTTTCCATGTGGTCGCCTTTTTGACAAAGGTCAAGATGAGCAGAGACCACCGAGCACATTTCAAGAAGGATATTAGATTTCACTGGGGCCAGAGCTGAAAAGTGAGTTATTAGGGTTTTGTTTACGATACCCTCTGGCTCTATCCTTAATTAGGTGGAACTGATAAGCTTGATAAATTTTGAACTATTGCTTTCTGTTTGCCAATCACAAAATATTACTGTGTAGGATGTTAGTTATTTTCCGCATCAAACCCTTTCTGTTTTCCTGAAGATGTCATTAGTTTCCATTTCAATGGGCCTTTTGTTTAGAGGGAGAGGAATGTCCTTTTTACCTTTTTTAATTAAAGCACGTTGGTGACTAACATACAATTTCTTTAGACTTTCCTCTGAACCTCATTCTCTATTCTTCCTTCTCTTCAGGGCTCCAAGGTTTTGCTCTCCTAGGCAATAATTAGATCAAGCAAAGGACTCAGACACCTATAACGTCTTTCCAATTCTCACCAGCATTTCTTAGCTTATATTTTCTTTCTCTCTCTCTCTCTTTTTTTTTCCCTTTTTTCATTTGTTTTCCTTTCAACTGTACTAAGCAGACCCCACTGTCAGTGACCTCCTACCTACAAACATTCTATTCCTACTTGGAAATGGTGAGAAGCTGTATCGGCAGTATTTTAAGGAACCCAAACCACCAGCATGACAGAGAGAGCAACAAAAAATAAATAAAAAGCAAACATGTATTTATGTTTATGAAGCAATTGCATACATAGGTTTATACATACAATGAAACGGATATGGCATGTTGGAATATTTCCTTAGCGATGTTCTGAAACCATAATTATATCTTAATGAAATATATGGTCAAGTTTTAACAGGTCCAAAAATAATTATTTTACTCTTGTTTGGTGAATGCAAACTTAGACATCTAAGAGTTCTAATTATCCTACAGTTGAAACAGTTTGCACGTAGAAGGATTTTTCCCCCTAGCGCGGTGTTCAATATAAATTTAAGTCTGGGTTTAGTTGCTGCAGGTCGGAAAGATATCCTCCTGCTAACCTCCTCACTCAAAAATACCGAGGAAGATCATTCCAAAGAATCACACCAAGGAAATGAACCAGCTCATTGAGACGTAAAGGGAAACACCTGGATTTTAGAACTGTACAACACATGAGACTGCAAGAAATATCTGTGGGAAAGAAGAAGTCAGCAATGACTCAAGGGTGAGGTTCATGACTTGTAGTAAGTTACCTTCCAAACAGAAAAACGTGAGGCCATAGGCTGAAACCCTCTTTTGTTTCACACTGGAAGATTGCTTCTAAGGCTGCGTGAGACGATGGTACTTAAATCCTTTTTGGAAAAGTTTCTTCCCTTCGTGATTTATCTCAGAAATCTGACTTCTGGACAGTCTTTAGTTTTGGGATGTTTTCTGTGGTTATCACCTATGATAACCTACGATATTTCCTATGGCTGGACCACTTCGTGGGAAGTAGAAGAGAAGGTTGAGGTAGAGAACATATGGGAAGAAAATAAAGCTGAGGGTTAGAAATAGCAAATATATGGATAAAAATAAAAGACTGATAATTTTCCTCTTCTCTTAAGTTCCTTAAAAGACATTTAAAATTGCATAGTGTGTCTTGTAGCACTGTATTGCTGGGTTTATGATATATATACGTGAAATATGTGTGGCAATAATAACAAAGGAGGAAGGTGGAAATGGAACTATAGTGAAGTCAAATTTCTGTATTTTACTAGAATTTGGTCAGAATCAACTTGGAGTAGACTGTTCTAATTTGAGATGCATACTGTGATTCCCAGAGCAGCCACTAAGAAAATAGCCCAATATGAGAGTTAAAATTTAAAAAAAAAAAAAAAAAGGAATCAAAATGGCACACTAGAAAATAGATATTTAAGGGGTACCTGGGTGGTTCAGTCAGTTAAGCATCCAGCTTAAGCTCAAGTCATGATCTCAGGTTTGTGAGTTCAAGCCCCGCATTGGGCTTTGTGCTGACAGCTCAGAACCCTGAGCCTGTTTTGGATTCTGTGTCTCCCTCTCTCTCTTTGCCCCTCCCTCACTCATGTTCTGTGTCTCTCTCAAAAATAAATAGAAATTTTAAAAAATTTTTAAAATTAACTAACACAAAATAAAAAAGTAAAAAGAAAAACAAAATAAAAAAAGGACCTGAGGCCTGGAAAACAAATGGCAAAATGGCAAATGTAAATCCAGTCAAATCAATGACTTTATTAAAGGTACGTGGACTAAACACCCAAGTCAAAAGGCGGAGATTCCCAGATTGGATGAACAAGCCAGGTCCGACAATATGTTGTTTGCAACAAATGAAAGGTACAAATAGATTGGATGTAAAAATGTAGGAAAAGATATACCATGCAAATAGTAACCATTAAGAGAGCTGGAGTAAATATATTAGTATCAGACAAAATAGACTTTAGTAGAAAATTACTAGTATGTAGAAAAGAATGATAAGATAATTGTAAATGATAAAATATAATGATAAAATGATAAAAACATCAACACATGAAGATGATACTCCAGTTGATAAATGTATATATATCTAACAACAGTGGCCCCACATCCATGAACCAAAAACTGAGGGAAGGAAAGAAGAAATGTCAAATTCAACAATTAGAGATTTTCATACTCCCACTTCAATAATTGATAGAAGAGCTAAACGGAGAATCAGCAAAGACATTGAAGACTTGAACAACACTATCAAATTTGGCCTTAATTAGGGTAAAATGGCATTTATAGAACTCCACCAACAACAGCATAATACATATTCTTTTCAAATGCAAAAGGAATATTTTCCAGGACAGACTATATGCTGTATCAGAAGGCAAGTTTAATAATTTTAAAAACCATAACCATTTAACCATAACAGACTTAAAGTAGAAATCTATAGCAGAAAGAATTTGAGGAACACTGCAACTTATTGGGAATTAACACAATTATAAATAATACATGGATCTAAGAAGATATCAAAAGGGCAACTAGGAAATATTTGACCTGAGTGAAAATGAGAACACAGCATACCAAAAATTATGGATGCAGCTGGAGTAGTACTTAAAAGAAATTTGTAGGTTTAAATAACTGTGTTAGAGAAAGGTTCTCAAATCAATAAACTAAGCTTCCAGTGTAAACCAGCAAAAGAAGACCAAATTAAAACCAAAGAAAAGAAAATGAAGGAAATAGAGTAGAAATCAATGAAATAGAAAGCAAAAACACAGTAAAGAAAAATCAATAAAGTCAAAGTTGGTTCTTTGAAGAGATGAAGAAAATTGATAAACCTTTAGCCAGACTGACCAAGAGAAAAAGAGGGAAGGCTCACATCATCAAAATCAGAAATGAAAGAAGGGACATTAGTGACCCTACAGAAATAAAAATTACAAATGGAATATAATAATTTCATGCCACTAAATTAGACAACTTAGATAATATGGACAAATTTTCAGACAGGCATTAATTATCAAAATTAAGAAAAAAGTAGAAAATCTGAATAGATATATAACAAGAGACTGAAATAGTAACAAAAATCTTCCCACAAATAAAATCCCAGTGTCAAATGGCTTACTGGTGAATTCCATTAACTATTTAAAGATGAAATGATACCAATTCTAGACGAATTCTTTCACAATATAGAATAGAAAGGAACACTGCCAAACTCATTCTTTGAAGCCAGTGTTACTCTGATATCAAAGCCAAACAAAGACATCACAAGAAAAGAAAACCACACATCAGTATTCATCACTAACATAGATACAAAAATCTTTTTAAAAAATTAGCAAAGTGAGTGTAGTAATGTCAACAAACAAACAACAACAACAACAACAAAGATGATATAGTATGACCAAGTGAGATTCATCCCCAAAATGCAAGGTTGGTTAAACATCCAAAATCAAGCAATGTAGCATACCATATTAATATAATAAAGCACAAAAAAACCTCATATGGTTAGTTAATGATAATCTCATTAAATGCAGAAAAAGCATTTATCAAAATTCATCACCAACTTATTATAAAAACTCAAGGAATAAAAGGGAACTTCATCAACTTGGCAAAGGACATATATGAAAAATCTACAGTTGACAAAATACTTCATAATAAACTGAATTCTTTCATCACTCCTTTTAACATCATATAGAGGTTCTAGCTAATGAAATAAAGCAAGAAAAAGAAATTAAAGGTATGTAGAATGAAAAGGAAGAAATAAGGCTTTGTTTATAGAGAGTATGATTCTCTATAGAAAATACTAAGGAAATTACAAAAACGCTACCAAAATTAGTAAGTGTGTTTAACAAATTTCCAGGATAAAAGATCATTCTACACAAATCAGTTGGTTTTTTTTTATGTATTAGCAACAAACAATCCAAAAATGAAATTGGGAAACTATTTCATTTATAGTAGCTTACAAAAGAAGAAAATATTTAGGAAAAATATAAAAGAGCAAATCTTTTATGCTGAAAACTTGAAAAAAAATTGCTGAGAGAAGTGTAGGAAGACCTAAGTAAAGGGAGAGACATTCCATGAACGTGGATTGGAACAATCAATATTGTTAAGATGAGAGTCTGCTCCCCCCGCCCACCCTAATCTGTAGATTCAACAATCTCCATATCAAAATCTCAACAGGTTTGTTTTTGTTTTTGTGTTTGAGTTTTTTGGTAGGAATTGGCTAAATGTAGGTGAATATGCAAAGGGTCTAGAATAGCCAAAACAATTTTGAAAAGGAACAAAATTAGATGATACACACTACTCAATTTTGAAACTCACCATAGAGGTATAGCAACTAAGACTGTACTCTTGGCATGGGAAGAGCATATAGATCAATGGAACAAAATTTAGTATCCAGAAATAATCTCTTTTTTTTAATGTTTGTTTATTTCTGAGAGAGACAGACAGAGTGCGAGTGGGAGAGGGGCAGACAGGGAGACACAGAATCTGAAGCAGGCTCCAGGCTCTGAGCTATCAGCACAGAGCCTGACACGGGGCTCGAACCCACAAACCATGAGATCATGACCTGAGCTGAAGTTGGATGCTTAACCGACTGAGCCACCCAGGAGCCCCTCCAGAAATAATCTCTTAAGTTTATCTATTGATTTTGATAAGAGTACAAAGGCAGGTCAGTGGGAGAAAGGACAGACTTTTCAACAAATGTTGCAGGAGGAATTGGCAATTTTTGTCTTTTTTTTAAGTTTGTATTTATTCATTTTGAGAGAGAGCACACACATACGTGAATGGGGGAGGGACAGAGAGAAGGAGAGAGAGAGAACCCCAAGCGGGCTCCATGCTGTCAACGTGGAGACCGACATAGGGCTTGATCCCGTGAACTATGAGATCATGACCTGAGCTGAAATCAAGTTAGATGCTCAACTGACAGCCGCCCAAGTGCCCCAGCAATTTTTTTTTCTGTAGGAAAGAAGAAACCTCCACCTAAACTTTATACCACACACAAATATGAACTTAAAATAGATCATAGACTTAAATATAAGATTTAAAGCTTTAAAACTTCCAGAAAAAATAGGAAAAAGTACAGAAAAAAATAGGAAAAGGTATTTTTGACTTTGGTTTAGCCGGTGGTTTCTTAGATAAATACCAAAGTTACCTTCCATAAAAAAGTCACCTTCCATTTTTTTTCCAAAAAAAATGGATAAATTGGACTTCACCAAAATTAAAAATCTTTACCCTTTAAAAGATACCATTAAGAGAATAAAAAGACAATGAGGTGCCTGGGTGGCTCTGTTGGTCTGACTCTTCATTTCGGCTGAGGTCATGATCCCAGTAGGATCGAGCCCCACACTAGGCTCCATGCTAAGTGTGGAGCCTGCTTAAGATTCTCTCTCTCTCTCTCTCTCTCTCTCTCTCTCTCTCTCTCTCTCTCTCCCTCCCTCCCTCCCTCCCTCTCTCTCCCTCCCTCCCTCCCTCCCTCCCTCTTCCTCCCTCCCTCCCTCTTCCTCCCTCTTCCTCCCTCTTCCTCTGTCTCCCTCTCCCCTGATCGTATGCTCTAAGATTTAAAAAAGAAAATAAGAAGACAAGCCACAGACTGAGAAAATATTTGCAAATCTGATAGATGACTTGTATCCACAACACACACACACACACACACACACACACACACGTTATATACATCATATGTAATCTTACTGCAAATCATATATTTGCAAATCTGACAGATTTTATATGGAATATGTATTTTAAAACTCTCTCATAGCTAAATAACAAACCCAATTAAAAAATAGGCAGATTTAAGTAGTCATTTTACCAAAGAAGATACACCCTTGTGCACTTTTGGTGGGAATGTAAACTAGTTCAGCTACTATGGCAAACAGTCTGAAGGTTTCTCAAAAAGTTAAGACTAGAACTACCGTATGATCCAACAGTTCCACTTCTGAGTATATATCCAAAGGAAATGAAAACAGTATCTCAAAGATATATCTGTACTTCTGTGTTCACTGCAGCATTATTCACAAAGGCCAGGATATGGGGGAAAATGTGAGTATATTTCAACAGAGGAATGGATAAAGATCATGTGATACACACACACACACACACACACACACACGAAAATTATTCAATCATGAGAAAGAAGGAAGTCCTGCCATTTGCAACAACATGGATGGACCTTGAGAACATTATGTTAAGTGAAATAAGTCAGCCAAGAAAGGCAAATATTGTGTGATCTCACTTATATATGGACTCTAGAAAAAGCTGAACTCCTAGAAACAGAATAGAATGGTGGTTACCAGGATTTTTGCCTTGGTTTTGGTTTTGGTTTTAGTTGGTGGTTGGGGTTGAGGAGATGTTGGTCAAAAGCTACAAACTTCCAGTTATAAGATGAATAAATTGTGAGGATCTAATATGCAGCATAGTGATTATAGTTAATAATACTGAGTTGCATACCTGAAAGTTGCTAAGAGAGTAGATCTTAAATGTCTCGGCGCAAAAGAGAATTGGTAATTACGTGACGTGATGGAGGTGTTAGCTCATGCCCTAGTGGTAATCGTTTTGTAATATACATCAAATCAACACGCTGTACACCTTAAACTAACACAGTGTTGTCTGTCAGTTATATCTCAGTCAAGTTGGAAAAGAGAAATCTCTAATTCCCTTTGTCTCTTGGTTGACTTTTTAAATGCTGAACGTATCTGAGGTTGGTTCTGGCACCAACCCTTATACTGCAGTAAGCAGGATAGCCGGCCAACAGTGTTTCAAAATGTATTTGTGTAATTGGGTAATTGGTACTTATGCTGATGAAATACATTTAATTCCAACGGTAGATTTTCTTACAGAATATTCATCACCTACCCCCAATAGTTCATGAATTTCACTGCAGATTTCTAAAAATGACCTTTTGTAACTTGGTGGGAGAATATATTTAGTGGAGAAGAGGAGAGTTAGTGGTACAGACTGTAACTGTTATCTTGTCCTCTGAATTGGTTCGAGCCAGTGTGGGCTAGCCAGGAAAAGATGTGTTGTCAGAAGCAAGAGTAATTGGCCTTTCTCTATGACTATTTAATGGGCTCTTGCATAAATGTGTATTAGTGTATCCAAATTAGTGTCATTTTTTTAGGCAGCAGAAATTTAGAAACTGAACCAAAGAAAGTCTATTACTTCCTTTGTTTTATAAAACTGAAACTGAACAGAATGGTTGATTATAATATAGCTGGCTTGCATGCACCAGAAATACATTTTGTTTGGCCCATTTCAAGAATAATGAGATTCTAGGAGTATCCCATTAGAATCTTGACAATGGCTTTCATGTACGAAATACATATACATATATTCTCTGCCTTGTCTCTTGTCACTCCAGTGCACACAAATATATGATGTAAATAATAAGTCTGATTTTTAAAACACACACATGCTAGAAACTACATCCCCGTGACCTCTGTCACCTCAGCACTTTCTGAGCCTGTAAGCTTATTAAAACAATGTTGCTCAAACATTTCTGTTGCTCAAACCTATTCTGACTTTTTAAAATAAACAGTGCCAAGACTTGTCTCAGGATTTTTTTCAACAAGTCTTTGCCCTAAGAGGGTTGATTTGACGTTTGGAAACAAATGGGGGTCTTTCGGGGCCAAATTTGATGATCAAGATGGTCTATGAGGTTGGGAAATATAATTTTTAATTGAAAACAGAATACCCTAATTGAGTACTGAGGTTTTTACTTATGTGATTGACCAATTTTTAACAAATTGCAGTATCTGTAGATATCAGAGCACTGCTTTCTTTTTATGGAGATGGGTTTTCTAGTGACAATGAATAGGAGAAATCTTTTTGTCTCGCAATTGTTCACCGTGTAATTATTGGGAATTATAAAAGTCACATTGTCAAACTGAGTTGAAATTTAGACACCCTGATGAGTTTTTCAGGATTCTTGGAGAGTTGGAGAGGGTCAGAGCCCTCCATCTGTGGGGAGCTGAAGCACTGACTTTCTCTTCCCTGCACTCTATCCTATTTGGCATCGAGTGATCTTTTAAAATGGCAAGTTGGTGTATTCCCACTTTGACATTTTCATTGGTTCCCTGAAGTCCAAAAGCTCATACCTGTTGGTCTTCAGTGGGGTCCCCAGAGTTCCATTTCTCCCAGTCACCGGCAGGAGGAAGACACTTCACGTGGACCCAGTGCCACCACTCTGCCTTCCTCCCTTCCAGCTGTGATTCTCTGCTGGTCAATCCTGTCTCTGTTGACATCTCCAGGTCTCTGAGAAGGGCTGTCATGGCTCACCTTGACTCTCCATTGCTGAGGGACTTTACCCCACAAATACCCTTTGTTTCCCATCTCTGGCTCTCACTCTTTGTCCCGCTGGAAGCGCCCATCTCTTTGAGAGGAAAGGACCGCTGCAGAGGAACCAGTCCTGAGTGAGAAAAATTTGCCGCTTTCCTTTAAAGCCCTCTTCCCCTCCATGGCACACAGATATTCTGGGACAGGTAGGGATGCTGCAAATGTGAACCTTACCCTGCATCCTGACCGCCACCTTTTGTCACGCACAATCAGTCACCTTCTTTAGCCCATTCCTCCAGGTTCATTCTTGGCTTGGTGATTTTCTGTCGGTGGCTGTCTGTTCCTGTGTCATCTGCCAGCTCCAGCCCTGACCCATTCCCAGGATCCGTCAACCATGTTAGTGGCTGTTGATCCCCAGTTGTGGACAAGATTTGGGTCCCTCTTCGTGGGGCTCCTGAGCCCTTTTATAAAACAGTCTGTGACTATATAATTATTCCATAGCAATTAAGGAGACATTGACCAGAACGTACAGAAGGTGTTGGGTGTGAGTAGGGGGGTATCACTTCTGTTCAGCCATGATATTGTGGGCATCCTGCTCATCTAAGATGTTTTGTATCCTGGCTCCTGTCTACCTCTCCAGGCCCTTCCCTTTCCCCCGTCCTTGAACTACCTGCATTTCTCTAACAGGTCATGCACTCTGCTCTCGTTCATTCATCAAAACAATATTTGAGCGTCTTCTGCGTTCTGAGCTCAAGAGACAGGATGTGACAGATAAAAGTTCCGGAGGGAGAGGGATGAGCTTACATTCCAGTAGGAGGCGCAGAAATAAACTACTGCATAAACAAGAAACTACCAGATAGTGATGGATGCTATGAAGAAAAGAAAGCACATATACCAGGGACCAGGGAAGGCCTCTCTGAGGAAATGACATTTAAAATAAATTTTTTAATGTTTATTTATTTTTCTCACACACACACACACACACACACACGCACACACACACACACAGTGTGAGGGGGGAGGGTCAGAGAGAAAAGGAGCCACAGAATCTGAAACGGACACCAGGCTCTGCAGAGCCTGACGCGGGGCTTGAACTCGCAAACCGCGATATCGTGACCTGAGCCAAAGTCGGATGCTTAACAACTGAGCCACCCAGGCGCCCCAGGAAATGACATTTAATCTGAAATTGGAAGGACATCAGCTTACCCAGAGCGCCTCTTGAACCAGGACAGGGAGTTTGTGTTTTATTCTAAATGTAGGGGAAGCCGCTGGAGATTTTTAAACCAGGTGGCGGTGTGGGATGGTCTAGCTGCCCGACAGTGGATCTTAGAAGGCCTGAGTAGAGGCAGGAAGACAGGTGTGCTGGTCTGTTCAGGCGGTTTATAACAAAATAAGCGGACTGAGTGGCTTAAACAACAGAAAGTTACTTCTCATAGTCCTGGAGGCTGGAAGTCAAGACTGAGCTGTCAGCGGGCTGGTTTCTCCTGAGGCTTCTCCTTGGCTTGTGGATGGCCACCTTCTCCTTGAGTCTTCACGTGGTCTTTCCTCTACGTTTGTACCCCTGGTATCTCTTCGTGTGTCTTAATCTCTTCTCGTGAAGACACCAGTCACATTGGATTAGAGCCCCCGAATGGCCTCATTTAACTTACATAATTAAGGCTTCATCTCTAAATGTAGTTACTTTCTGATATACTGAGGGTTCGGGTTTCCGTATACGAATTAGGGGGTGGAGTGGGGGGCCGAGGACACAATTCAGCTCATAACAAGTTAGGAAGCCATTGCAGAGTCCAGAGGGGAAAGGACAGGGCTTCTGCTAGGAAGCAGCCTGGAGAAAGAACTAGATGGATTTGGGACATATTTTGGAGTAAAGTCAACAGGGCTCTGTGGTTAGATACGGGCGGTGAGGGAAAGAAAGGGATCAAGGTGACTCCAAGGGTTTTAGCTTGAGCCACTGGGTGGACAGTGGTGCCATTTACGGAGAAGTGGTCTTCGTGCATCGTCTCCCCGTGGCGGGAATTGCCGCTGGGGCACCCCCACAGCCTAGCTGCCCCAACACCCGCTCAGACATCCCCTCCTCCTCGTCCTGGCCAACTCCCGTTCCTTCTTAGAAACTTCAGTTCAAGAGTTACCTCCTCGGGGAACTCGATCCCCCCTTCCTCCCACCCAGTGGTGGGACATAGTGGGTGAGGGTCGCTCTTCGACACCCCTTAGCACTGCGTGTTGATGCCTGTACCACCCGTTGGTGGTCGGTTTGCTTGTCGGTCTCCTCCATTAGACAACGAGCACCGTGGCTTACTCCCCGCCATGTTTCAGGTCCTAGAACAGTGTCTGCACGTGGTCCACAGGGAAGGTTTGTTGAAATGAAATGAAGCTACTTCTGAGGTTTTAGTGGTCACCGTCACAGCCCCATCTGCCTGTTGGCCACGGCGAATTGTGGCACTTAGAGGCTTTTCCCACTTGCGTCTTTCAGCTCGGACCATGACTGTGCTTTTGAAGGTGCTGGTGGTGTCCATTTAAAGCGTGCATATTTAAGACTGCAACATCTAGGGGGTTGGGCCGAGTAGAATACACTGTGATTATCGTCTCGTTTCAGACGCTTCAAAGGTTTCTCAGGTCCTCGTGTTGGCTGGATCGATTCAGCGGGATTTTCTTTTCTTTTCTTTTTTTAAAATTTTTTAAAAAGTTTATTTATTTATTTTGAGAGTGAGAGAAGGGGGGGAGGGGCAGAGAAAGAGTGAGAGAGAGAGAATCCTAAGCAGGCCCTGCACTCTTGGCACAGAGCCCGATGTGGGGCTCGAACCCACGAACTGTGAGGTGTGACCCAAGCCAAACCCAAGAGTTGGACCCTTAACCGACTGAGCCACCAAGGCGCCCCCATATTCAGTGGGATTTTCCATCACCGTTTTCTCAACCTTATTGGGATCTTGCAAGCCCACTCATTTGTCTTCACAGGGAGCTCCAATACAACGTAAGAAATGCTCATGTGATTCCTTTTCAAACAGCGCTGTCTTAACTTCCCCTGAAATATTATTTATCAGGAGGACGCCAAGCGCCCACGGGGTGAGGCGGACGGCACAGACCCACAGAAGAGCGAGCCTTGCTCTGGCCCCCACAGCTTTCACACGTGGGGCGTATTGATCTGCGCACCCCCATAGAAACCTACCAGGCCTGGCGCCCCCCTGGCCAGACCTGGAGAGAGAGACTTGAAACCAGGCAATCCGCTTCCGGTTACCAGAAAGCGGATCACCAACTGTCCGCAGCGCCCCCGCGGTCCTAGGACGCAACAAAAGCCCCTGCATGCGGGCCTCTCTCTGTTGTGCCCCCGCTTCTCCTCCCTCTCCCTTCCATGCCCTTCTCTGGCTCTATCACCTCCTCGCCTTTCCTCACCTCACTACCCCTCATCTGTCCCTGGCAGGGGAAAGAACCATGGAGGCAATGACCACCTTACACATCACGTATTGTCCCTCACGTGCATATATGCCGTTTGGACATATGTTCGAAGTCTAGGATTCCATGACTGTGTGGCATACAGCTTCAGGTTTCCAGCTTTTCACTTCAGAATGGAACTATCTTCTCCTTGTCTCTCAAAAGCCCTTTTTATTCCCCATCACGCTTTGGTTTTAGTTTATATGTAAGTCTTTCTTATTTATTTATCTTCTTTCTAAGACTCCATCCCGTCCACCCCACCCCACCCCGCATTCCTGCTTCAGGCTGAGCGAGAAGAGGGGACAGGAAGAACTGAGATGTATTGGGCTGGGCAGCCGGGCAGGAAAGCCCGGTCACCAAGTGGGGCTTCCTCCGCACCTTTGCACTTCTCCCAGCTCGAGCTTTGGACCAAAAGCTTTGTTTAAAACGGGAGCTGCATTTTCCCTCAACAAACACAGAGAGCCCTCTTTCCCATTAGGTGCCTCGCTGTCACCCAGAGTCTCATTTTTCAGGGGCCGCTTGAGTTGCCAGCTCAGGGCACAGTGCCGGGGGAACCTTCCCGGAGCTGCACTTTCTCTTGTCACTGCAAATGAACCAGAAAATTCTCTGAAGCGACAGGCCCCAGCAGATAGGGGCTTGATTTCTTTTGTGTGTACATGTGTATTATGCAGAGGAAATCATTATCTTGCCTTAGATGGGGGTCATTTTCTTCCCTCTTTTCCTACAGACCTATAAATTTAATTATTTGGTCACTGCTGCTTTAATTAAAAAGTCTTACTTATCTTTAGAGGTTTCCCTTTTAAATTCCTAGAGATTAGGATTATCCACAGCATGTCAGCTCTTTTTACGTCCATATACTATACGGTTTCTATAATGATATAAAAATGAATTACCGAGATACTAGAAGCTAATCATATTCTGCATTTCTCCCCTAATAATCCCAGATTACATTAATCATAAATGTCAGCAGCGTCTCTAGATGACTTCTTGACTTTTGACAAAAAGCCTTCATCTTGGCCCTTTAAATTCCAAGGTCAAGGGGAATGTAACATTCAGAATAATTATCAGCATTATTTTACCTTGACATTTCATCCCTGCTTCCAGTTTAACATTCCACCCAGGCAATGAAGACGAATGTCATCTCTCGATTCACTGGAGGGAATTGCCCCAATTAAACCTGACTTAAAGGCTATTGGAAATGCTGTATTAATTTGCTATTCTTCTTTAAAATAGAAAATATTTCATGAAGGAGAAGAATTTTCATTAAAAGCATTAAGGATTTACCATGACATGAACAAGCAATTTGTGAATTGACTTTTTTTTTTTCTCCCCGGGCTGGAATCATGGTCACTGTGCACCTCGGCCAGACCAGGGCCTCCCTGTCAGTGGGCATCCCGTCGGGATGGGCCTCCTTCTCTTCCTCTTAGCTCAAAGGTCATCGTTAGAGTCCTGTCACATCAAAAACGATTAGAAGTATCTTTTAGAAATCCCGGCCTTTCCACGTAGCAGGACCTCGTGCCTGTACACCCTCTCGATTACACTTCCTCCCTCAAACTCCCCTCCTCCCCCGCTTGACGAAGGTTACTGGGGCGTGTTCTCCAAAAGCCTCTCAACCTGCATATGCTACTTAAGATGGGGGTGGTCAGCTCCTTTCGAGAACACGAGTGCCGTGAACACAGAGACCTCATCGGACTTAAACTCAGTGCTGTACGTCCAGCACGAGCCACAGAGTCAGGCAGGTATTTCTGATGGGAATGAAACACAGGAATGAGATTGCGGGTTCTGGATCCGACCACCCCGGGATTCGATTCCTGTTTTGCCACCTACTGGCCTTGCGTCCCTGACGAGCTGTGTCCCTTTTTCCGGCCTCAGCGTCTTCGTCTGTAACAAGGAAATAATAGTACCGCCTTCATGGGGTAAGATTAAATGAGATGGTGCTTGTAAAGCACCCAGCTGCAAGCCTGGAGAACATTAGCTCTTCCGTGTTAGGCAGAGAGGGGTCAAGGCTAATACCCCGCCCTCCCCGGACCCCGGTTGCTTGGGGGCCTGTGCTAAACTGTGGTCGTTCGCTTTCCAAGCTTCAGTTGGGAAATTGTGGAATTCTCGCTCTAGAATTCTGTGGTAAACTTTCTAGTCCAGCCCTGCTTCACAGGTTACACTTCCTGTTCCTGCACCAGTATGAGTTACCACCTGCAGCAAGTTTGAATCTTGGACGCTCCTCTGTCTGGGTAGCGTCTCCGGACCTGGCTCCCCTGGGGCTCCCCTGTGTGCACCTGCCTGGTCCTCCGTGTCCTGGGACTCGCGGCCTGACGGGGGGCCCGGCCCACCTCCTGCAGTCTGGCCCGGATCTTCGTTCCAAGCCCTTCCATTTGTCCCTTCAAGTTGTCTTCGCCTGCACTGGGTCGATATTGCCTCGCATGTGAGTCTGTCTTAACATCATGTTCATCACAGCAAGGGATGCTTCTTCCCTGATGCTACTTTCTCAAACAAATACTTGGAAATATTTCAGATGTGAAAAAAAAAATCCAGAGAATAAAATAATACCCCCCATTGACATTAGCAAATGTTAACACTGAACTGTCTTTGGTTCATATTATAAAAGAATTGAATGGTGCAGAATACAGTCAAATCCCCTTTCCAGATCCCTCTAGGTACCCATTCACTCCTTTTTCTCCCTCCCTGGAGGGACGCACCATGCTGAAGGTGGTTTTTTTTCTCCCACACATGTTTTTATACTTCCACTAAGCATTTATATGCCCATAAATTATACACTGCATTGTTTTGTATTTTAAAAATTTCATGTAATTTAAAATTTTACATAGTATGCTGAATGTGTCTGTTGTGGGTTGAGTTCTGTCCCCCTAAATTCATACGTTGAAGTTCTAACCCTCGGTTCCTCACGAGGCAACCTTCTTTGAGAAAAGGGCCAGTTCAGGTGTAATTAGCTGTCACGATCCTGGGGGAGGGGGAGTCCCCATGACTGGTGCCCTCATAAAAAGAATGCCGTGGGAAGAGACAGAAACACCTAAAGAGGGAAGACGATGTGAAGACAGAGGGTGAATACCTCCAGGAAGCCAAGTAATGCCCGAGGCACCAGGGACTGGGGGAGGAGTCTGAGACACCTCTCCAGAAGGAAACAGCTCTACGGGACACCTTGATCTTGGACTTCCAGTCTCTAGGGCTGTGAGAGAACACATTTCTGTCATTTAAGCCCCCCAACCATGGTACTTTGTTTAGACAGCCCAAGAGGGTGAATTCAGGATCCTTCTGCCAAGTCGGCTTTCTTCGCCCCACTGATACGCTGCCTGTCTAGACGTGGCCATGTTGGGGGTAGCAGCCTACCATCCCCATTTTAAATACCAAATGTTGGATTCAAGGGGTTTTTGTTGTTGTCTTTGTTGTTCTTGTTTTTGTTTTTAAAGAAAACAGGCACCTGGGTGGCTCAGTCTGTTAAGCGTCTGACTCTTGGTTTCGACTCAGGTCATGATCTCACCGTTCGTGGGTTCAAGCCCCGCATCGGGCGCTGGGCTGACAGCATGGAGCCTGGTTGGGATTCTCTCTGCCTCCCTCTCTCTTTCTGCCCCTCCCCCGTGCTCTCTCTCTCAAAATAAACATTTAAAACAAAAACAAAACACATAGCCCAGTGCCATCTGCAGCTCTCATTTTTTCTTTCATTCAATAAAAAAATGTGCTGAGTACCAGCTCTGCGCCAAGCCCCGAGGAGAGCACAGGGGAGTCTAGTGAGCTGGGGCAAATCCCTCCCGGAAGGCAGGCAAGTGACCCGGGCTTTAAACGTATGCTGACGGGGGAAGGCGGGGCGGGCTGGGGGAGTGATGGCCGCGTTTGGCGGTCTAGGCTGGCAGCTCCTGGGGACCAGGCGGGGCTGCTGTCTGGGAGTGCCACCTTCCGCAGCCACCGGGGTGCCCATCCCCCTGCGTCGGTGCTCGCCGCCCTTCATCAGCCAGCAGCATCCCCTGGAGGGCTTGTGAAAATACAGATTCCTGGGCCCCACTCACAAGGTTTTGAATTCAGCAGGTCTGGATGGGACCCAAGGAATTTGTGCATCTACCACGTTCCGAGGTGATGGAGTGCTGCTGGTCCAGGGAACACACCTTGAGAATGATTGGTCTATTGTATTTGATGCCATTTGGTGTCTCGTACTTTCTTTGTGTGGTGTGTATGTATATATATATATAAAGATCAGGAGTCATATGCTTTGCCAACTGAGCCAGCCAGCCACCCTAGGTATATATTTTTAATGAATTCACTTTTCAGCAGGATAAAAAAAAATGTGTGTTATATCCTGACTTGTAAAATTTTAGTTCCCATTAGTTGTTCTGGGATGGGTTTGTTTTTGTTTGTTTGTTTGTTTTTAAGTTTCGGGTGGGGTTCCAGAAACTTCAGTGCCCCTAGACCAGCACGTTACAGTAGTTTCTTAGTTTACGTGTGGGGATGATGGGTTCAAAGCCCACACCAGTACCTGCTGCAAGGTTGGGCTTTTATTTCTTACTGGTGATCTGTGCCCCTTCCCACCAAGGGCCCTGATAAAATGGCAAGTCTTCTCAAGCTTTCTTATTGCCTCCCTGACACGTAGAGCTTTTTCATCACGGACTCTGTTGTGTTGCCCAGAATTCATACATTGAGCCCCCGGATAGGACTGTGTTTGGAGGGAAGGCTTTAAAGAGGCAGTTAAGGTTCAGTGCCATCATAGTGCAACGCGAGTGGTGTCCTTTGTAAGAAGAGACACCCGGGATGCACACACCCAGAGGACAGTCCCCGGGAGGACCCAAGAGAGAGGCCTCGGGAGACTCCCAATCTGCCAGCACCTTGATCTCAGCCTTTCAGCCTCCAGAACTATGACAAAATCAATTTCCCATATGCCACCCGCTCTGTGGTGTTTGGTGATGGCAGCTTGGGCAAATGCAAACAGCCCTTTGAAAGGCGGCGGTGGCTCTTCACCCAGGACGTTATCCCCCCATCACCTTCTGCGGGCAAAGCCTCCACCTCTTACCTCATGGCCACTGGAGACCCATCCCGTGGAGACTCCGGGCGCTGCTTCTCCTCAGCTCGTGTGTACTCCCCCGAGGGCTTAGGTTTCTTTCGTCTCTGGCACCCAGCAGTTTCCCTTATTTTCCTCTACATCTTTCAATGTTCTGTTTCACCCAACGTTTGGGTCTCTCCGTAACCGTCGTCCCAGGCGACATCAGGTTCATCTGCTATGCCGCTGAAGCTCCATACTATGTTCTTAAATCCTTTTAACACCTTCTTGCATCCGATTTGATCCACATCCCTCCCGACGATTTCCATAAGACAGTATCGTCACCCTCCGCTTACAGATGGAAAACTGAAGGCTGGAGAGTTGGAGCGATTTTTCCCCAATGTCGCGTAGCTAATAAATAATGGAACTTGTCCTGGGACCTCCCAAAGGTGCCTCCGCTGCAGCCTGGCACCTCATGCAGCCAAAGTGTAACGTTTTTTACAAGGTAGACGAGTAATATTCCAGCACTACAGAATATAGCTTTATATACATATAGATAAAAAAGCTACAGAATATAAATTTGAAAATTCTCCAAAGTTCAGAAAACATTGCTAACATTTCTCCCAAGTAAAGCTGTGAGATGCTGTCAGGAACATCCACATTTGACTGTTTCTCTTCCGTGGATCTAAAAGCATCTTCTGAGAATCTGAGAAAACCTTCTCTTCCACACCATCGATGCCATCACTCCTAAGAGACAGATTCTCATCTCTGTTTATGCCTGAAATTTAGCAAAAATTCTCTCTATTTTCTTCTAGTAGATTCTAGGGCCAGCACCCAAAGGATTTTCCTCTTTCGGATATAGTCTTGGAAGCCTCTACAGTGCAATGTGTAGTATGGAATGGGGAATACAGAAGTGTAAGTTATCCACCGGGATATGATTCCGGGCGCTCAGCTTAGAAACAGATCTGAGGGTGAGTTTTCCTCTTACAACCACTGGCTTGGGTATAAAGCAGGTCCTTTCTGGAGAGGCATCTGCCCACATTAACACAGCATTCTCCCCTGACCTTGCTCTGAGTTAGCTCACCGTCCGCTGCTCTGGAGTCCATGATTAGGATCTTTTGTCGCGTCTTCATCCCTCACCCCCAACCTGGCTCAAGCTCCTTGCATGCCGCCTTTCCGCTCGTGAAGTCTAGAAGGATCCTTGAGTTTCATTTAGCTGCCCTCAACTCCCGTCCTGGGTTCATCCACGTCCATTCGCCTCCTGCCTGTTTTGTCTGAACCTCATGTACATTCCTTGCGCGTAACCCTCAGCCACTGCCTTTCCTGAAACTCATTTCCTGGCTGCTCTCAAGAGAGTAGCAGTGGATTTGCCCTCGGTCGCCATGACCGCTCGTCTTTCTCTCTTCACGTCTGCTGCCGGAGGGCCTCCAGGGAGGTCTGTCACCCAGCTCTCGCAAGGTACCGGGCGTCACCACAGGTACCGCACGCACTAAAGTTACAGACCTCGCTCGCCTGTTGCCTAGCCTCGCGCAGGTCTGTTCCGATTTCCTCACCAGCCTTTTTTATTCCGTCAGAAGGAATTGTCAGGTTGGTAAGTGAAGTGATTCCAAGTCAAAAGCTGTGTTCGATCAGGGTATGTATTTGAGGCTGGAGCATTCTTTTCTGCCTACGTGCATTGTGGTTCCTCTTCTTGGCCGTCCGTTCTGTGCCTCAAAGTCACCAGGTCCAGTAGATGTCGATGCTCAGGGGCCCGATGACCCCTTTGTTCTCCTTGGTACCAGGGTGATCTCATGACGGTAGCCTCCCCCCTCCCCCACTGGCTGTGTTGTCAGGCACCCGCTCTGCTCTAAATAATCGTGAAAAAGAAAGTTTATGTCTTAGAAGTGTGTTCTCTACCTCCGTTTTCTTCTAACTTCTTAAATGTGAGAAAGCAAGGGTGGGGTCCGAGCCCACGTGGTCTTGCCGTCACAAAAGGCCTCGAGTCTCAACAAAACTGTGCTGGACACATCATGCTGACAAGAGTCGTGGGGATGTTACCAGAGCTCCCTGGAGATGCGGTCTCTTCTTGGGGAAGAGACCTCGCTTACACCTGCACGTGTCCTCCTCTTATTACCTCTGGCTCCACTCTGCTGCTTACGTGCTACCCACACACACAGATGGCCTTGGCGAAGCCGGGGATCCGTTTAATTGCCTATCATGATGTAAAGCTGCTCAGGAGATTCAGGTGATTATTTCAAATGGCAGCAATTTCTTTTAAACCGGTTGGAGGGATTCAAAAATCAGAAACCTAACAGTTGGGTCATTTTCTAAATGCAGCTATTTTTTGTGTTCTGCGTGAGAACAAAATACTTTTGGCAAAGCCCCCACCCCCCACCCCGAAATGCTAAACATCTGAAGTCAAAGAGTCCAAAAGAAGGCAGGGGGCCACGTGCTCTAGGAAGAAAAGCGGGAAACAGGAATCCGAACTTGAATCTCTGTCTATGACTGCCAGGTGAGTGAAGACTTGGACAAGATAAAACTGTCTTCATATGGGGAAAAAAACCCAAGCCCAGATATGTACTGGTCCCCACGCACCTCACGGTGATGCTTCGCTCCAGGTGCAGCTTTGAGAAACGCGTCAGAAGTCCCTGAGGTTTCTGCATCTGAAAATTCAGTGCTCCGGGAGTTTTTTCTGTACGCAGAGAAAACACCATGTGAATAATTGCTACGAAGGAATTCGGCCTCTCAGGTGGACTTGAAAGGCTGTCAGCTGACCACGGTCGCGTCTCTTCACCCCCACTGTGTGTGTTGGACGGGCGGTGAGCCGAGGAGGCCGTCGTGCATTTTGACATCTACGTGTTCCCTCTTCTTTGCATCTTTGAGGAGTCCTTGTTTCTCTTCTGCTCATTTTCTCAGCTCACTTTGAAAAGTTCTAGTACCTAGACATCTTCAAGTAGCCGGCCCCACTTGAACCCCGAAACTAGTTTGTTAAACCTTCAGGTTCAGGGGACATGGGAGGGAAGTGTTTTTGTGTTTTAATCAGTCTTCATCCATTCTGTGCCCTAAAGTATTAAAAAATAGGTAATGGAAAATACGTGGCGCCAGACAGAATTTCCAGCATTTTAACTCCGTTTACTCCTTTAGTCCTTCCATAGGGAGCACAGGGAGGCTGGGGACACCCCAGTGTGGACCCCGCAGCCATTGGAAGAGCAGGGAGGGGACCCAGGCCTCCCCTCGACCGACACCTGCCACCTGCGAATGTTTTCACAACCAGTTCTCCAACATCCCCAAAAAGAGCCCTCGTTCGCAGCAGATAGTCATTGTGGATTTCTGTGGTTCAGTGCTCCCTCTCTGGCAGAGCTGAGACTTCCAGCGGGAACCCAGCTGGCTCCCAGACCTGCCGAGAAGCTGAATCGTGGGCTTTCGTGAGCCGACGATGCTCCAGACAGAATCTCTCTATTTTCTCCCGCAGCAACTGAAGGGGGTTCTGTGTGCTGGTTCAGCCGCCTCCCCAAATATCCTCTGGGACTGGGCTGTCTGCTTCTGTGCCTGCCTCCCCCGCCCCTCCCTGACTTCTGGCACTTTCCCTCTGTGGCCAGGAGGGAGGCTTCGTGCCTCTGCAGCGCGGTGCCCAGGGAGTCAGGAACAGGCGAGGCTCCCTGTCAGGCCAGGTGTAGAAGGGCAAATAAACACACTCAGGATAAGGAAGAGAAGGGCTAAGCCGCAAAGGAGAAGAGACGATAGCCATCGGAGCTCATGGGCACCTGACACCAGCTCAGTTCTGCCCCTCCTTGTCCAGCTGAGGACCTGCCTCTCTAGGAATAACTACCTGGGTCAAGGGAGCTGTAGTTAGTTTATGCGGATCAGTAAGGACATGTGGGCATACCCCTCCTCCTGGCTGATTTCCATCGACACCTGACTGTGGTTCACAGAAGAGGCCAGGGTATCTTGTCATTGGACCATCAGAAACATGCACAGCAGGACGGTTGGGGGCGGAGTCTCGATGACCTAGAGGCCATGAAGGAAGATAGGGTTTGATCGGTTCCCATACTTACGTTACGGCTTTTACTTGGATTCTTTGGGGATTGACCTGCGTCCTTTGCACTGTCTCCACCCAGGTTTCCTTGAGCCTCTGGACAGGGTCTGGGCTTTGCTTCATGCCCACGAGGTCCTTAGAGGTAGCTGAAATCAACCAGCCCAAGGTTGGGGACAGGGAATGGGGAGGTTTGCTCACAGCAGCTTCCGTTGAGGTCACTGCTCCCCAGAAAGGGAATTTTGGGTGAAACGCTTGAAAGTACTAGAGTAGGCTTTTTTTTCTGATTTATTTATCTGTTTGGTTTTGGGGTGTTTTTCCCTCTAAAGAGAAAGATTCCTTGTGTTTTATTGTCAATTGCTTCTTGGTTTTCATGTTGTAGTGCTCACTATCCATTTCAATTCTGCTGTCTGGATCCCAGTCTTGATTTCCACCGGGAGGAAAACCTCTTTCGCTTTCGTGTGACATGAGGGGATAGATCTGCTTTGAGGGTGTGAGTGGGGCTCATGGGGACCTCACCTGCAGTGCGGGCCAGTGAGGCAGGAAATGACCTTCTTCATCATCACGTTCATGCCTGTGCCCAGTTCCGTCGCAGTGGCTGGGCACCCCCGTCACTGCTGCTGAGGCTGGATGGGCCTGTTACCCTGTTCCTGTTTCCAGAGGGTTCTCTCTGAACTCCAGACAGGATGATTAATGGCCCTTTGAGCCGACCCTAAGAGACTGAGGAGACAAATATACCTCATTCATGGGGAAGCAAGCCCCAGGACATATATTATCTAGGAAAAATGAGATGGCCAATGAGCTATTTCATTGGGTATTTATCAGCTTTAGTTTTTTATTATAACACTTTATTTGGCCTTTATATACATATATATTTATATATGGGTGTTTGAAGAGAGGTCTCTATGAATATACAGATATATTTAGAATATATATACACTCTGTTATATATGATATATATTATTTTGTGTGTATATACTTATATATACTTTATTACATATAATAATGTATATTATGCATATGTCTGTATACATACAGCACCTTATTAAAAAGACCAAGAAGAAAGCACTACATACTAGAATAACATTAAGGGTTAGCTTTTCTCACTCACATGCTTTTTCTTCTTGCAGGAGGTGGAGAAGACTTAGGTAAAAGTAGGTGTAGGCAAAACAAAAATAAAAATAATATGTTGTTTTTTAATCACACAAATAAACTACTGCCAACAGTATGTATCTTTCCAGTTATTTATGCATACAGAAGCATTTCTTTAAACAATTAGGATTTTATTATGCATGTAGTGTTGCAGTAGCTTTTTAAAATGTACTATAGTAGGATTAAACAGGATAAATTATATAAAAAAAACTTTTAACCTACTACCTAAGAGTTTACACTAAATAAAAGTTATTATTGCCTTCTCTATCAAATATCATTACCTATTTTATTTCCAGTTATAAACAGTCCTGTAATGAATATTTTCATGACTTTAGCCTTATATATAGCCATTATTATTTCTTTAATATAGTTCCTATGAGAAGAAATGCTAGGTAGAAGGATTATTCACCAGTTCATTAAGCGACTCTTTATTTTGTGCTTACTATTTGCCAGCAACTCTCTTAGGAGCCGGAAAGAAATATCAGAACAACAAGACATACTTGGGACCCGCTGTAGTGGAGCTTACACCCCAGGGAGAGAGGGAAACCGGTTAAACAATTAGAGGGAGCTCAGAGAAAGCAACTTCAAATGGTTAATAGACATGTGAAAAGACGTTCAGTCTTCCCTGGTAGGGAACAAAATGCAAATTGAAATCACAAGGAGGTGCTACTTTCCGTCCATCAGGTTGGCCCGAACTAACCAACAAACACCAAAGCCAGCCAGGATGTGGAAGACTGGGGTGCTTACAGATTCACATTTGCTGGGTGAAAGGTGAATTATTACAGCCCTCCAGGGCAGTAATCTGACCACATCTATAAACATAAAATGCACATATACTCTTAACTCAACACTGCGGTAGGCGGTCGGCGGTGGAGGGGGGGCGGATTTATCCCATAGAAATTGTATTTAAGAACATACGTCTCAACAAGATCAGAGTATGCCATCCCCAAAATATGCCACTGTGACAGAAGCATTATTTTGAGTTTGAGGAGTCACGGAAGCAACCCTGCCCTCCCTTTCTCTCCTAAAACAGGGTACGTATTCCCTTCGTAGAGGTCTCCCCATACTCCCTCCTTGTCACTGGGGACAGCGTTTCCTTGATGCTCCATAAACAAGCCTAACCGCCATCTTCCACTAGTCTCCACATATGTGTAGCCACCTACAGCTTACCGTTTGGGAAACTCAAACCCCTTCACCTTTGGTCATTTTTCCACACTTCATCGCCCTTTGTTAAAACAGTATATACACTCTGGGGCCTTAACCATTGCTGTGCCTCTCCCTCTTTTCCTATAAAACTCCTGTGTGCATGTGAAGTGAACTCTTTTCCTGTGAATCTGTCTTTCATCACTTTTGTGAGCAGGCCACAGTCACCTAAGTGGGAAGAGGAAAAAATTGGGCTTTTATCCCTTCCCTGCACATTCGACAGTGTTCATGGCACCTTTGCTCACAGTGGCAAAAGCCAGAAACAGATAAAAGGAAGTTACGGTATAGCCACTACATGGGAATTTTAGTGCTATCATGATTTCTTGTATGATATCCCATTAGGTGGTATTGTGTGTGTGTGTGTGTGTGTGTGTGTGTATGCGTAAAGAAATTAGGGAAGAATTAGATTTAGGAATATCCATGATATATTATTAACCAAAAAAACAAAACAAAACAAAAAGCCATGAAGAAGAAGAAAGACACAAAGAGTTTTACAGTAATGAAAAATGCATGAGTCTCTTTCAGGGAAAAGCCAGCAAACTCAAATATAAGTATAAGCTCTTATGTATTTATCTGATTAAGGGGAAATGTGTGTACAGATATCTAGCACAGTTTTAATCTGGTTACTGCGGGAAGATGGGACTGGGTAGATGATTAGCTTTTTTCTCGTACGCCTCATATTGTATTACTTCGGGAAAATACTAAACATAGAGAATTTTAACATCAGCAGTTTTATTCCTAATAAAATGCTGCAGAGAAGATTGAGGGGGTTCCAGGAGCTCAGAGCAGAGGCACCCAGCACTGTTCCTCTAACTTCGAGAAGCATTATCCATCCAGTGGGCTGGGTAGGGAATAAAGTTCCCTTGTCCAGGAATAAAGAGGCCATGCATGGGCATGCGTAACAAGCTGTGGTCTTTGTTTTTAAGTCTAACGTGCGTGCACCTCTATGCAAGTAAGATGCCATTCACTTGAGCAGGTGCCATTTCTTAGGCTCACTGTAATTAGGGAGCGAATTGTAACGGAGGCACAGAATTTAAAGCAGAGGATATATAGTGCAGAAAAGGGTCAACTTTCAGCCCTGGAGCATCCCATTCTCCGATGCTCAAGTTTTTTCCTCTGCATGGGGGGTACCTTCCTTTTGCCCACCTTGCAGGACTGCGAGCAGGATCACATGAGCTAGACTACGCGAAAATGCCCGGCACAGAGCCTGGCACGAGGTGAACCCTCCGAATGTGCCCCTTGATCTGAACCTGCCCATTCCATCCTACAGAACCGTCACCAAGAACAAAGGAGGAACAGATGCGAGGGCCCTCTGGAGAGTGTGAGGCATGACATAAAAAAGGGAGGCATTAAGAAAGGCAGCGTGAGAGCCAGTGTTAGAACCGGGGACCTTGGCATCCACTTCGGATCTTGGATATGCTCTGTGCGCACTGTCACTGCAAAAAGTTTAACTAAGTTCGAGAAGTTGGTTGCTTGTCTAACAGCCGGGAGAATGAGGAACTGGCTGAGGTGAAGTGCTCCAAAGGAATGTCTGGCACAGAGCCCTTATTTCCAGAACTTTCCAGCACTGGCAGGTGTGAGATTGTGCAGTCACCGAGAGCCTTGCCAGGGAGATTCGGTGCTAACTGCTGAACGCGAAAGGGAAAGTCCCTTGGTGGGCCGTGTGAGCTGTGAAAGGAAAGTCGCAGAAGAGGGTACAATAAATATCAGTTCCAAAAACACTTTGCAGGCATTGAGACTCGGCCAATTACAGAGCTAGAGTGTTTTGGCCAGCTCTGAAGTGTGGGGAGAAAAACTGATGAGACAAAGCTTGTCTCCTAGCGTTCTTTTTATAATGCTCTGTGTGTACCAAGTGTCTCATAGCACAAGGTGAAAATATTTGAAAGGAAAAGGAAAAAAAAAAAGTACTGGTTTATATTCATGAAATGGAAGCCTTAGAGTATCACGTCTATCCCCTTGTATCCACCTAAAGCACGGTGAGCCTTCCAGCCTTCTTTCAGACCCAGCTCGAACTGTGCCACGCGGCTTTTTGTTGCATGCTTCGACCTTGAGGTAGAAATCTGTGTGCAAACGCTCTCTCCCTGGTCCATCTTAGAGAAGAAATGGAGGCACACAGAGGGATGGGCGCACCCACAAGTACCCCAGCTGTGCAAGGGGAACGAGACAAGGGCATCCTTGGGTCGGCACGTAGATCGGGGTCAAAGGACGAAGGTCAAAAGGGTGGAACTGTGACCAAACACATATACTTGGATTCTCAGTTCTCTTTCATTTTGTTTTGTTTTATTTTTGAGAGAGAGACACAGAGTGCGCGTGGAGAAGGGGCAGAGAGAGGGACACACGGAATCTGAAGCAGGTTCCAGGCTCTGAGCGGTCAGCACAGAGCCCGACGTGGGGCTCAATCCCACAAATCGTGAGATCATGATCTGAGCCCAAGTCGGACGCTTAACCGACTGAGCCACCCGAGTGCCCCCGATTCTCTATTCTGAGGTAAAAGCCCATTCCTGGTCTGCCCCTCTCTTCCTTCTCTCTAATGTGCCCCTTTCTGGCTTGATGGCCAAATTGTCTCAAGTTAGCTCATGGTGGAAATCCTGTGAAATCACTGACCTTAGACAAATCCCTCTCCTGTTCTTGCCTCCTGTGGTCAGCAGAGGTAGGTGTAGACGGTCACTGATTAACCTTTTAGCGCTTGCTGTTTCTGTTGGCCACAAACACACAAAGCCTTCGGTATAAAAACAGCAAAACCACTAATCACAGCTCAGTAGTTTCCTGGGTTTAGGTGAGCAGACAGTCAGAAAAATTGAGGGTGCTGTGTATTCAATGCCTTTTTTTAAAAAAGAACAGTCCTAAGATTGCTGGAGGTGGACAGTCGGCTCCTTTGGGCACTCCTGGGCCTGCGGCTGTTTAGGGGACAAGCAGCCTTAGCTCTCGGGCCTCCTCTTTCTCACACGTAAGATGAAGACTGAGTTGGAGGACTGCTGTGGTTCCTGCGGCAACAGTTTAGGATGGCCAGAGTTAGCGATATTTGGGGCATACTTACTCTAAAAACGTATTCGTTGTTTATCTGAAACTCGAATTTCACTGGGTGTTCTCTGTTGTCTCTGGGAACGCTACCCCAGTTCATATCTTGTTGGGAAGGCCCGCTAACCCGGGTTCCACTGCCTTGCTAGCGACAAGGGGACCACGGGTCCCTCCCACCCCCATGGCACGGGCCCACCCTGGCTGCAAAGCAGGAAAAGGCCCACTGTCCCAGTCAACTTGTCTCTGATCGGGGACCCTGCAAACTAAATTCTCTCCAGTTCTTCTGAGGCAGAAACCTCAAACTTACACTGGGTTTGGCCTCATTTCCCATCAGCGTTGTTTTGCGAAAACAAAAAACAGAAAACCCCCTCTTGCAGGAAGGAGACCATTTTTTTTCTTTCTCCATGGAATTAAATTCCAACACGTGACCAAGGAGGTAGGTGGCTTCTCAGTGGAAAATCTTGGGTGTTGTATGCATTGCACTAAAATTCACTCTAGGAGGTGGCATGCCCGGCGTCTCAGTGAAAATAAGAGTACTCAGAATGGAGAAGCAGGATTTGCCTTTTTTTTGTTTGTTTAATTTTTTTAATGTGTATTTATTTTTGAGAGAGAGAGAGAGGGAGACAGAGGGTGAGCGGGGAAGGGGCAGAGAGAGAGAGGGAGACCCAGAATCCGAAGCAGGTTCCAGGCTCTGAGCTGTCAGCACAGAGCCCAACGCGGGGCTCGAACCCACGAACCGTGAGTTCGTGACCCGGGCCAAAATCAAGTCCGACGCTTGAGCGACTGAGCCACCAGGTGCCCCGGGATTTGGCTTTAAAAAGGGATGGGAAAGGGGTGCCTGGGTGGCTCAGTCAGTTAAGCATCCGACTTGATTTTGGCTCAGGTCATGATCCCACAGTTCGTGGGATCGAGCCCCACATCAGGGTCTGCGCTGACAGTGTGGAGCCTGCTTGGGGTTCTGTCTCTGCCTCTCTCCCTACTGAAATAAACAAACATGAAAACAACCAACCAGTTTGATAAGCATTATTTCAGCAGATGAGGAGACTGTGGCTCCAGATGTTGAAATTAGAACCCAGACATTCAGGCAAGCCCTTGCTCTCTTTCTCTCCCTCCAGTGATTAGGCTGTGCTCAGCCCAGGTGGCTTGGGAAACACTCATAAAAGCTTGAATTCAGGGTAGGTAATAACGAGGATATGGCTTAAGGAAAACAACACACACTTCTGGGGCACCTGGATGGCTCAGTCCCAGGTTAAGCGTCTGACTCTTGGTTTGGGCTCAGGTCATGATCCCAGGGATGGTAGGATTGAGCCCCTCCTAAGCATGGAGGCTGCTTACAATTCTCCCCCCTCCCCAACCCCTCCCCTGATCTATCGTGCACTCTCTCTCTCTCAAATAAAAAAGAAAAGAAAAGAAAACCAACACATACTTCTTTCTCTCTTCCCTTGCTGATATGGGAACATACCCTGTGTGTGTTTCATCAGTGACTAACAAGAATTCAATTGCCCTTAATCAAATTCACTTCTGTGGTTTCTGGGTGGGTAGACTAGGCTGGGTTCTACAGTAGTTTGTGCCAGGCAACTGGAAAAATGACCAGGATGCTTATTGGACAAGCTTCACTATCCTGCTCTGAAAAACGATCAGCTAGTTTTAGGGTTTTAAATATTGAATAGCATCGTTTGCTTTTATACGGAGAGCCCACAATGCTTCCCTGTTGCATTCAAAAGTATGTGCTCCTGGGCTATCGCATTAAATTTAATTGCTAAAATTTATTTATTTAGAAAACAAATCACTTATCCCCTATATTCTGTGTATATAACATTTGTTGTACTCATTCATTCATCCATCCATTCATTTATGTTTGTTATATATTTACATTGTTTTCGGTCACTTAGGCGGAAGAAGAAATCAAAACTACTGAAACCACATTGGACGAATGACTTTAAGGAAATGCGTGCTAGCTGAGATTATGAGTGATCTTTTAGTTTCTTCTTTTACTCTCATAAATATAAAATCCTTTTTTAAAAAGTTGAGAAAAATCCTAGCAGAAAGGAAACCTTCTTGCCCAAACCTACATCTACAAACCGATCTCTCCCAACAGCCTAAAGGTCTCGTCCGCTTTCTAGCTGTTGACAAACAACACATATTAACATAATTGAGATAATTAAGGGCAGTGCCAGGTACTCTTATCACATGGGCCTCTACAGTTCAGGGACTGCCAATATCCGCTGCCTTGTAACCGCCTGAAGGCGTGGAGATTAACACCTACAAAGTGTGATGGCTTGAATATAGATGAGGGGAGGGACACAGGCTGCTTCCTTTGATTAAAACATTACCGGAATAATTATTACAATAGCGAAATGGCTTCAGCCTTCTGTTAAGATTTTTTTTTCCTTCTCCAGTTTACCATGTATCTCCGAAACCTTTTTTTTCTCATTCCTCCATATGGCAAATGACTGTCATTGAAAATCTTATGGTACTTCAAGTCGAGAACATTTTGTATGGATTGAGTTAGTGGTCCCCAAGATGGGGTAATTTTCATTGTTGCTGAGGAGAGGAGAATATTACTTGGGGAGACTCAGCCGGCATTTTATTAAACAATTGTACCAGCTGGAAACAAATTATTGCCTTTATTTGAAACTACCGTTAAGGAGTCGTACGCTCTCATTTCTGTGGGAAGTAAGTGTCGGGACCAGGCAGGGTTCTCATGTTGGTGGATTTCTTTGCAGGCCGACCTGAACCCAAATCGTGACCAACACTGAGGCTGTTAGCCGCTGTTTTTACATCAGCACTATAGTTGCTTTTAACTTAGAAACCGATGCCACTGTCACTCTTTTCTCTAAGGCTCTGGAATATTTATGATTTATGGAATATCATCTGCCACAAATGGACACACACATATTGGGTAAAATCCAAATGCGGTATTAATGTACCCCTCCTTCAGCTGTGATTTCTTTGAAACAATTATGTATGGATTATTGCTGCAGCCTCTGGGTCCCATCTGTGGTATGCTATAAGAGTCAGGCACCACAGTTTTGCAAAAAAAAAAAAAAAAAAATACTGGCCATAATGTCTAAAGGCCTTGTGATCCAGAACTTGGTTGTGCTCTTGGAAAAAAAAAAAAAAAAACACAACCCACATTCTGCCAAAAGTAGCACAGGCCGTGTTATCAGCTAATATCTCCACTCTGTATAGTTAGTGGGAAAATAAAGTATATCAGGACAGTGTAATTTAGAAGGGTGGAGAGAGCCACATAATTTCCAGGGCAGGGAAAAGAGTGCTCGTTGGTGCATTTTTGGTGGAACTGATCTGTTTTGGCAGTAACTTCCAGTTTCCTTTTTTTTCTTTTTTTTCTATGCCTAGTCTTTATTTATTTTATTTTATTTTTTATTTTTTTGGTAATGGAAAAATACAGCACCAGACCCTAAAAGTCAAAAAGTGACTGCTGAGAACACTGCCCATTGCTTTCTTCCTAGAATTTGCTTACAGCTGCCTTCTTGCTGGATACCTGTTTATTAGAAAAAAATCAAGTGCCTTCCTGTCACAAACTTAATTGAAATGGGCTTATTCAAACCCCGGGGGGAGGTGCCTTTTGGTCATTTCATTTCTTTCAAATCTGCTATGCCTTTTGGCCTCATTGATTAAAACACAAAAAGCCTTCCATGTAATTGTGCAAGTCGGGCACCCAGATAATTTTCTCAACTGAACCGTCTGCCTTGGTTCACCCAGGCTCTACCCTCACCCTGTGGTTTCTCAAGGGGGACAAAAATCCACTGTGGGTGAAACAGCAACTTCTTCCAAGGTGGTGAAATGAGACACAATTGTCACAGCGCCCTAGATTGACTGGGACGAGGGGATGAGGAGGTTTGCACTCGATAAGTCAGCTCGGTGGAACCCGATCTCAGGACTCAGAAAGGAGCTGTCAACGAGGTGTCCCCAGCTGTTCGGAGCAGAGAGGGAAGGCGAATCTGAGTGTGGTGGGGTCACCTTAACTTTTTCTCTGAAACACAAGTCGAGTCCCTGGTGAACGTTCGCGACCACCTCCGGCTCCTTCGGGTGGCCCTCTGAGAAGGATCCCGTCCTTTCCACCTGTGGATCTTTCTCCCACATAACAGTGCTGCACTTTGCAGCCAAGGAGGATGCTTCTTGCCTGTTCCAGAGCCAAGAGAGGGGCTGAGACTGGGTCTGTGCGACGGGCCACCTGTGAGGTCTTGATCCTGGGAGGTATAGAGTTGCAGAAGCCCTATATGAGTGAATCTCTCTCTCACACACAGTCGCGCGCACACACATTTGAAATATGACACAAAATGCGTTTAAAAAATGAGTACTTTTATTCCTTTCCTGTTCCTGCTATAACAAATCACCACACTCTGGAGACTTAAAACCACAGAAATTCATTCTTTCATGGTTCTGGAGGCTACCGGTCCGAATGCAAGGTGTCTGTGAGGCTGTGTTCCCCTGAGGCTCTGGGGGAGAATCTGTCCTTCGCCTCTTCTGGTTCCCGGGACGGCTGGCTTGCCTTGGTTGCACTCAGATCCCTCTCATCTCTGCCCCCGTCTTCATATCACCTTTTCGTCTGTGTGTCTTCCCTGAGGACAACTGTCATTGGATTCAGGGCCCACTTGGATAACCCATAACCATCTCTGCATCTCAACATCCACTACTTACTTCCGTCTGCAAAGACCCTCTTTTCAGATAAGATCGCCGGGACCTGGGGAAGATGGCGGTGTAGGAGGATGCTGGGCTCCCCGCGTCCTGATGATCGCTTAGGTTCCACCTACACCTGTCTAAATAACCCAGATAAGATCGCCGTCCCGGGTTCTGGGGATTAGGACCTGGACATCTCTTCTGCGGGGGAGGGGACACACCACCTTGCCACTGTAGTAGCCAAAACTGGTTGATTGCCCACAGCAAAATGTTTAGAAGTAGGTGCCTTATTGTAATATTATACGTTATACTGAATGCCATAGATGTATTTATTTCTTTGGTACACTTCACTTTGCTCCAGAGAGGTTTTGAGATGGATGCGCGAGGTCACACATTGCTCATGAAGAGAAGTCATGTGTGTTCTGTATGTTTCTTGCGACGAGACCCTGCGGTCCCTGGGGATTGCAAGCCCTTATCGGGCACCCCCAAGCATGAGGAGCACCCGTTCACAAAAGGAGGGGGCGGGTATTTTTGCCGTCTTGCCCGCGTTCCGTCGAGGACCTCCTCATCCCAGTGGGGCCTCCCCTCCCAGCACGCTTCTCCCACGTGCTCTTTGAGAGGCAGTGACTCTCTGCCTTCGTGCAGTCACAGACCCTCATCGACTGCTTGTTGAATAGTGCTCCTGAGGACTGAAGGGGAGAGATGTCCTCAGCATTCCAGAATACTCCCTGGTGAGGTGACCGGAGATGAAGAGACAGAGGGCGTCTGGCGACAAGTATTAACTTCTCTGCCTTGCAGTAGGCAGTGCGGCCAACAAGCTCCAGTGAGACTTGAAAGCCACATTCCCCTCTTCTGTGTCTCCTTGTCCCTGGTCTGAAGTTCGCAAGCCATCCCTCTCTTGCCCATCTTCTTTTACTACATGCAGCATCACTGGTAAACTGAGCCAGGATCCCTGTGAGGGCAGGCCCTGCCATGTTTTAAACTCTAGCTCCTCACAAACACATCTGAGTGGATCTGATGGAAAAGGGTGAGCAGAGCCCTCACTTAGACCGTGAGCCTCGGCTGTGGGCCCCAGTCCTAGTTTCACCACAGGAAGTCAGCACTGGGGATTTGGGAGCATTGGTGCCATTATTAAGAACATAAATACGGGGGCTCCTGGGTGACTCAGTCTGTTGAGCGTCTGACTTCAGCTCAAGGCATGATTTCACAGTTTGTGAGTTTGAGCCCTGTATCCAGCTCTATGCTGACAGCTCAGAGCCTGGAGCCTGCCTCAGATTCCGTGTCTCCCTCTCTCTCTGACCCTGACCCACTTGTGTGCGTTCTCTCTCTCTCTCTCTCTCTCTCTCTCTCAAAAATAAATAAATATTTTTAAAAGAGTTGGAGGGGCACCTGGGTGGCTCAGTCAGTTGGGTATGGGACTTCGGCTCAGGTCATCATCTTGCGGTTCATGAGTTTGAGCCCTGTGCTGACCGCTCAGAGTCTGGAGCCTGCTTTGGATTCTGTGTCTCCCTCTCTCTCTCTGCCCCTCCCCTGCTCATGCTCACTCTCGCTCTCTCTCACTGTCTCAAAAATAAACATTAAAAAATTTTAATAGCAATAAAAAATAACATTAATATGGATTCTTACCCTTCATTGTTCCTTTAGTATCACTCCTTCCAGAATCCTGGAGGGCAATGGGGTGTTTGCAGACGGGGTTCAGACGTTCCTGGGTTTCTAGTCAAAATGCCTTTAAAACACCATCAAAACCTTTCTCAGGGAACACTCACTTCTATGATTGGCTCAATGAAATATTGTATTCAGTGGAACTGGCATCTGGCATCATAAAAAGGAGCATTTCTATAGAAACTATGGCCTGTACCCAAATCCCATGCTGCATCTTGACTGGGTCCTGTGCCCTCTACTCACGAGATGGCAAGGGAAAAGAGGCCCAGTTATCAACTTGGATGGTGACTAATCAGATTAGTAACCCCTCCCAGCGAGGAGAAAAAGCAGAGGCACATCTGGTGTGGGAAAAGCCAACTACATTTCCCTCCTCACTTTTCTGGTTACCTGGGTTACACCGAGCTTGAGTCCGGGGTGCAGGGGGTTCTGTTTCGTTCAGTTATCTCTGTGCTGCCCCCATGTTTGATCACAATCTAGGTCTGCCCGAAGCGGGCTGCCATAGAGCCTCACCCTGTCCCACTTCCCCATCTGACATTTCTTCTCTCTAACTTCTTCTTCTCTGTAGCTTGCATTTATGCTTCGTAAAGGATTTCCTAGACGCTGATCCAAGAAGCATGGAGTCCTAAGAGCTGCTTTGACAGGAAAATAAAAGGGGTCTGGCGTCTACTATGTTTGGAAAACTCAGCATGTTGTAATCCCCGCTTGGAAATTGATAATAAACACTAAAAGCCTCCTTAACCTCCGTTAAAGTGGAGTTTCCCAAACTTATTTGACTCCGGAATTCCTCTTTCACATAACCTGTATTAGTAGGGAGAGACGCGTTCTGGAACATACCGGTGTGCTGGAAGACGTGTTGGGACTCTGAAACGATAGGCCCGGGGCTGAATCTTCTACTCTGTGACTTACTAACTGTTGGCATCAGATAAGTTATTAGGGAGCCTCAACTGCCTTATAGAAAAAATGAATGTATACGACACTGGCCTACCTGCCTGCTGGTGTAGGGAGAAATAAAGGTATCCATAAGAGCTCACCTAACATTACAGTAGGCCGTTCAAAAAGAGTTATGTGTATGTACATCTGTGACAGGAGAACAGCCCGTGGACTAACTCTGCCCCACTGCCCTTTATAAATAAAGTTTTATTGGCACACAGCCATACTTAACGTGTTTATCATCGTCCGCGTCTGCTGTCGCACTCCAATGGGGAACTGAGTAGTTGAAACAGAGACCATGGGGCTCGCAAAGCCTGAAATGTTTATTATTTGACCCTTTCCCGGAAGAAGTGTGCCGACCCCTTTTTTATTTAATGAGAAATAATTTCTGTTCAAGGACACATTGTGTCTGCGGAAGGAGAGATGGCCAGATGTGTTTCTCCTTCATTTGGGAACCTGGGCAGGGGCCCTGGCATGGATCCTTGTCTCAGGGTGCGGGTGGCCTGGCCTGCCTCACCAGGTACATCAAATGGGAAGGTCTCCAGACCTAGCAGGCAGGTAGCAAAATACCCACACACAGACTTTCTCCAGATAATAACTTGGGTGATGAACCTGTCTGGACACTTGCAGCAAATCCTGGAAGACTGCCCAGTTCCACCCGAGGAGAAGGAAGGGCAGAAGAGGACGCAGCTCTGGGCCTGTGGAACAGGCAGAGAGAGGCATCGTGTTTTCTAAAATCCTTAGGAACCAGAGACAGGTATTCACTTGCAAGAGTAATTCCCAGAAGGTTAACAGAGCACTGAAACGTCTGGGTGACACCGCAAACATTTCATCCTTTGGCCCCCGTGGTGGGCGAGCTGGGGTTTGGGACCACTGGGTCTCCACTCTTCGACGGTCCGGAGCGCTCAGGGAGGCCAGCATTCTGAAAATCCATCTCAACGACTCTCTGGAGCTCGGCCCCCTCCACTCAGCTGCCCGGTGTTCACAGACCAGGCACGCCAACAGCCGAGCTAAAAGCCGGGAGCCATTCCTGGGAGGAAGAATGTTCTCCACTCAGTAGGTGGGTGAGTAAGTGTGATAAGAGCCTTACCACCAGGAGCTAGTTTGTGGCCGTATCGCTACAGCCTGTTTCTGGTCTTCACAGTCTCGAGCTGCTAACAGCATCTGGCATCCACGGTCTTGGCTGAGGAACGCTTGCGGGGCTATTTGTGGAGCCTGTCTCGGAGAGCACACTTAAGACACCTCGTGCATTCCTAGCCTTGCTCCCCACCACGTGCTGCCCTTCTGTTTATGGCAGGGAGGGACGAAATGTTTGGGAGAGTCGCCGTGACATTTCAGTGCTCTGTTAATCTTTCGAGAATTGCTCTTACGAGTGACTACTTACAGCTGGTCCCTAAGGATTTTGGAAACTCATAGAAACAGAGGGTAAAAAAAAAAAATCATCATAACTCGGGGGCACCCTAGCTGATTATCGTTCTGCCCATTTTACCCTGCAGACCAGTCAACTTCCCTTAGTGATTTGAAGGCAAGTGGACCTCCCCCCGCTCAGGCTCCAAGACCCTCTACAATCTTGGGAGCATGTTGTTGTTCATGACTCTCTGGTCTTTTGCTGGGGGCAGGTGGCTGAATCCCTGTCCCGCAGTATTCCACCTCCCCCTCCTCTCCCCGTCCTCATATTGCCACCCTCTTGTTCGCCAAGCCCGTCTGCATGGAGCCTGTTCTCAGAACTCTGAGAACCTGAGCTCTACACTGTATTTCACATTGAATTAGACGCTATTAGTTAGGGCCCACTGAAAACATATAAATATATACACTCTCTTCCCTCTAAGAAGAACATTAGCGTCTCGAAGGCAGGGACTGTCTTACATCACTTGAACCTGCCCCAGTGATCCCAAGTCGTAGCTGGAATACGGTAGTTCATCGGTAAACGCGGTTGGAAATGAGAAATTATGAAGATAGGTTTTGAGGGGGTCTTTCTGTCTACAACATTTAGGCGGGGGGCGGGGGACGAGGGGGAAGACATGTTTCAGAGGAAAAAAAGCAGAAGTTCTAGCTGGAGAGTGTTAGCCGTGTTCATTCTAGGACTCAGATGCATCTGGAAGGCCAGGGGTGGGCCCGCCAAGGTCCATTTGCATTTGACCCAAGGAGCCGCTGTCTTGGGAAGGAGCTCATCCTCAGGGAACAGAGGGTAAAGGGTCATGATACTCGGACAAGGCCTCTAGGCCCGTGAAAGATGGAGGGGTTTGTCTCCTTTGCTGCCTAAAGCAAAGCATCACAGAGTGGGATGTGTGAAACGACAGAAGTTGGTTTCCTTACAGCCAGAAGTCCGAAGTCAAGATGTCGGCAGGTCTGTGCTCCCTCTGAATCCTTCAGGATCCTTCCCTGCCTCTTGTAGCTTCTGGTAGCACCAAGCATTCTTGGCCTGTGGCTCCATTACTCCCAGCTCTGTCCCTGTCTTCACATACCCGTCTCTCTCTCAGAAACATACCAGTCATATTGGATTAAGGGCCCAGCCTAGGGGCGCCTGGATGGCTCAGTCAGTTAAGCGTCCGACTTCAGCTCAGGTCATGATCTCGTGGTCCGTGAGTTCGAGCCCCGCGTCAGGCTCTGTGCTGACAGCTCGGAGCCTGGAGCCTGCTTCGGATTCTGTGTCTCCCTCTTTCTCTGCCCCTTCCCTGCTCATGCTCTGTCTCTCTGTCTCTCAAAAATAAACATTAAAAAAAAAAAAAGGGGGGGCCCAGCCCAATGACCTCATCTTAACTCAATCACATCCACAAAGACCCTACTTCCAAATAAGGTCACATTCACAAGTACAGGCATTAGAACATCAGCACATCTTTTTTAGGAACACAGCTCAACCCATAACAAAGGCATCTTTAATAGAGACGTATGTGTCAGTCTTCAATATCATTCTTTTCTTTAGGCACTGAGCTAAATAAAGCCCTTGAAAAGAAAAGTCAATAGAAGTAGATTTTTTTAAAATAAAACATTGGTTTATATGCTTTGATTGTATATACATTTGTTACCTATATGTGCTTATCTGGATACGTTTATTATCTCTATGTGCTTATAATACTGTTTTGGGACTGTAAGTGAAGTACAAGAAGCTGATGGAGATTTTCTCCCTGGAGCCCAGAGCCTGATCGAACCCAACCTACAGCCCGGTCTGAGTAGAGGTAGGCCCATCTACACCTGGGGCGAGACGACAGTAGGAGCAGGGGCTTGAACAGGGAAGAGAGGCCAAGGTGACCGTTCCTAAGTACCCAGAGGGAAGTCAGACCTCAGTGGGGACTGTAAGGGGCTCCTCCCTCCCTTCCTACCCGCTTTGAAGGCTCTCCTCCCACCCCCAAACCCCCAACACTTTGTTCTGCAGAACAGCTTCCTTGTTGCTTCAGTAGCCCACCTTCCCCCCTCTTCCTTGTTCCAGGAGCTGGCCAGCTCATTTTATTTAAGAGGGAAAAGAGGATTTTCTGTGTCTGTGCAGGGATGCATGGCTCTGCTCCCGTCCATACTCAGGGCATTCGTGAATCTGCCCCACCGGGGCATCCTGTTGTGGCTGTGGGTGGAAGAAGAATCCCTCCTGCCCTCGGGCTCTCCCCCTCCTGCTAAGGAGTGGAGGGTAGAGAGTCTGCGATGCTTCCAGGTGGCACTGATGCCCTCTGGCTGCAACAGCTCTGCACCACTGTCCAGAACTGTGTCCATCAGGGCCATAGGCACCTGCCTCTGCCTGAGCGAATGTTTCCATAGCCCCACTGAGGGGCGCCCGGGCGGCTCAGCCGGTTAAGCATCTGACTCTTGACTTCAGCTCAGGCCACGGAGTTTGAGCCTCACGTCGGGCTCTGCACTGATGTCACAGAGCCTGCTTGGGACTCTTTCTCTCTCTCTCTTCTCTCTCTGCCCCTCCCCCACTCTTGGCCTGCATGAGCTCGCTCTCTCTCCCTCTCAAAATAAACATTAAAAAAATTCTTTTAAATACATACCCCACTGAGCAATCACCTCCCTTTTTTATTTGGTACGAGCATCATCTTTTCCGCCATGAAATAGGAATTAGACTAATATCTGCCTCTTGGTCTTTACACCCTAACATGGGGCCTTGGGGAAAAACGGGGGCGGGGGGTGGAATGCTGTCTCTGGTGACGGGGACCCGCCGACACTGGGGCACCTGCCCGGGAGGCGGTCCTGAGGGAAGCCTGGATACAAGGCAAGGACACAGGCGCAGCAGGCACAGCCCCAGAAGATGATGCACAGGGGGGGGCCTCGGGGCGGGGGCGGGGGGGGGGGGTGGGCTTCGGGCCGGGCATGAGGCCTTCGCTGGCCTTGCAGGCTTGTGAGGAGAGGGCAGAGGGAGCAGGGAAGGCGTGAGCTCCCCCTGCCCCTCCCTGGCCGGCCGCCTCGGCGCTGTGCCCTGGCTCACCCCTTGTCAGCCAGGCCCTCAGCAGGCGGCGCTGACAGGGCGGAAGGATGCTGCGGTCATGGGCCTGCCCGCCAGACCCCACTTGACACTTTTTGCGGAGTGTGTAATCGGCATCAGAGGGAACTTGAACGGAAAGCGCAAAGTCCTGAGTTTTGGGCCAGTTTTTCGGAACTGGAAAATCTTTGTTAACACGAGAGTGTCTACGGATGATGTGTTCCTGCATATGTTAGTGCTTACACATCTACTTACAGGGGCTTGATCATTAAATCATGTTATCCCCTAAAGATGTTCTCAGCAGCAACAAATCTCCTGGCATGACATATCACAGCAATAAAAAACTACTCGTGACAGGCAGGATGCTTCTGGAGCGCAAAAGAAATTTTTTAAAAACTAGGTTAAAACAGTAGGAGGCATGATAGTCAAGCAGAAATAGAAATGACAGGCTGAGATTGCCAAATCCCGATCTTCTGTTCCTGAATAATCGATGAACTATTTTTAGCTCTTATTTTGTTAGTGTGTAAAAGTGCTTAACGGGGCGTTTTCTCCCATTTCCTGCGCAGACCCTCTCCATGGTTCTCAAGTCAGGAATCAATATAATCTCAAAACAACAACAACAAATAAACAAAAAAAAAAGAAGAAACAAAATAAGGGGGTTCATTAATTGGTAGATTGATAAACTGATTCAAGAAACTGGGTTCAGAATAAATGAGGGGAATGAGGGAGGAGGAAGGTGGCAACGAGGGATATAAGACCTGATTTCATGTCCTTCAAGAGTTTCTTGGGGCGTCTGGGTGGCTCAGTCGGTTGAGCGTCTCTTGACTTCGGCTCAGGTCATGATCTCACGGTTCGTGGGATCGAGCCCTACATCAGTCTCTGCGCTGACAGCCTGGAGGCTGCCTGGGATTTTCTCTCTCCCTCTCTCCCTCTCAAAATAAACTAAAAAAGACAGAGTTTCTTGTCACACGACATCAGCGATGATTTTTTCGCCTGAGGTCAGTTCGTCAAGATTAGTAACGATGATTTTTTCGCCTGAGGTCAGTTCGTCAAGATTAGTAACGATGATTTTTTTCGCCTGAGGTCACTTCGTCAAGCTTAATGACAATATTCAAAATTTGAGTGGCTGCAGTGTCTGTGGCAATATGGGCTCTCTTTCATCAGCTACTCGATCACACCATCTCCCTGTTTTACAGACGAGGAAATAGGGGCCCCCAAAGACTAGGTGGCTTGCCCGAGGTCACGTGACCGGTGGCTGTGGATATTGGCCGAGATCCCATGAAATGAGCCCGCGGAAGCATCATGTATCTCAATGCCGATGTCCTGCCTTGAGTGTTCTGTGGGCTGCTTGGCTATCTTCTGTCTTTACCACCTCCCTGCCCCAAGTAACCCCCAAAGCCTGGCTGCTTACCCAAGCCCATGGGACTGAACAAATAGACTTGTCCTGCAGGCAAATCTAGAGACCAGGACATTAGGTCAGCATGGCCAATGGAGCCACCAGTGGTCCAGTTGCCCAAAGGCCTTCATCCTGGCTGCTCTTCCTTCACAGAGGCAGATCAGAAGCGGGACGGAAGGATCGCTGTGGGGCCGGGCTGGCACCAGCTTTCCTTAGCCCCAGGGGCGTATTCATTCCACAAGCACAGCATGAGATCTACAGACGTGGGTGTTCAATCTCTACTATGGAGTGGGTAGTATGTACTTTGGGCAAGAACACCCGCCCAGAGGTGGTTCCTGGCCGTCTGTTGTCCTCTGTCCCCGTACAGACGGGCATTAAGGATGCGGCAAGCCCGGTCACTTGTACTCTTGGAATGTCATCTAGTTTGGCCCTGATTCTGTTACCTGGTACCCACTGGCAAGGAAACGTGGGCTCAGAGGAGGTCAGCGTGCACACCTTGCTTCTCCTCTGCCTTCGTGACATCACACGGCAGCTTGAAGTCCACCACGAAAATGAATAGTGCCACCAATCAGGGCTTTTTCTTTCCTGTGGGAAGGCTGGTTGGCACACATTTACCTGCACACCGCTGCCTCCAGCCTCTGGAGATGTGTAGGGAATGGCCAAATTGATCTAAGAGAGTTTGCTGTATCCTTAAAATAAGTCAACCTTATCACCCCTATTTTTAGTCCCTATCGATGCGCAAGAAAGCTTTTAATTCGTCTTAAAAGAACCCTAGGATTTTTTTCTTTTTCTTTTGTTTAATGTCTGTTTGTTTTTGAGAGGGGGGAGGGGCAGAGAGAAAGGGAGACACAGAATCCAAAGCAGGCTCCAGGCTCTGAGCTGTCAGCATAGAGCCTGACACGGGGCTCGAACCCACAAGCCATGAGATCATGACCTGAGCCGAAGTCGGATGCTTACCTGGCTAAGCCGCCCAGGCGCCCCTAGAATTTGTCAATATATGTGTATTTATTTACAAACAAGGTCTAAAAATGATAAAAGCAACACATATTTATTATGGGATATTAAGATACTACAGAGAAGCAAAAAAAAAGAAGCTGGGGCTTCTAGGTGGCTCCGTCGGTTAAGCATCTGACTTTGGCTCAGGTCATGATCTCATGGTTCATAAGTTCAAGCCCCGCGTCGGGCCCTGTGCTGACAGCTCAGAGCCTGGATCCTGCTTCGGATTCTGTGTCTCCCTCTCTCTCTCTGCTCCTTCTCCACTCACACTCTGTCCTTCTCTGTCTCAAAAATAAATAAATGCTAACAATTTTTTTTAAAAAGATGAAAATGTTATCTCCTTTTATTCTATCCTCCAAAGATGATCATTTTTACTTTCTTAATAGTTTTTTAAATATTTATTTATTTTTGAAAGAGAGAGAGAGGAAAGAGAGCATGAGTGGGGGAGGGGCAGAGAGTCAGAGGGACAGAGGATCCGAAGCAGACTGTGTGCTGACAGCAGAGAACCCGATGCGGGGCTCAGACTCACAAACTGTGAGATCGTGACCTGAGCCGAAGTCAGACACTTAACCCACTGAGGCGCCCTAAAGATGATAATTTTTACAATTTTACAAAGTTGCTTGACCAAACTTTATTTTTTTATTAATTGCTTTTTTTTTAATTTTAATTCAAGTTAGTTAACATACAGCGTCGTCTTGGCCTCAGGACTAGAACCCAGTGATTCATCTCTTACACAGGACAACCAGTCCTCATTCCGAAAAGTCTCCTCCTTGATGTCCGTCCCCCATCTAGCCCATCCCCCCCACCCAGCTCCCCTCCAGCAACCCTCAGCTTGTTGTCTGTATTTAAGAGTGATCAAGCTTTATCTTTAAGAGAGCAAGCAACAAAAGCGAAGCGCTCCTCCTGATTATGTTAAAATGACCCTCATTCACTGTGGAAAAGGCCCCTTGGAAAGGTTAATTTCCATTCTTTCGTGGTCCCTTAAATGAGCCCTGATTCCGGAAAAAAGAAAAGCTGCTTTTCCACAAACTTAAAACAAGTAGCAGTGGCTCTCCTGTTGTCCTGGATTCCAGTGTCCCAAAAATTACGATTACTTTCCGGCTTAGTGTGCTAGCAGGAAGTTTAGGGGTTGCAAATACGCTGAACCGTCCTCAGAATTCTCAGTTGTTATCCATGAGCTCCCTGAGAAAGCGTCCCCTCAAACGAGTTCAGTCTTCGGAATCATTTGACAACCAAGGCCTCTCCCAGTCGCACAGTGGGAGAGTCGGCAATAGCTGTGGTGTGTTCGAGACTCCTCAGAGAGTGACTGTCGGAGCCTGGTCGGGTTCAGAGGCACGCATCAAGGCATGTTAACTGAGATGCGTTGGCTTTGGAACGAAGACTGTTTTAGAAATAAGCTGAGGATCCAGATGTAATCGAAGAAGCAAGGACCAGGCTCTCTCTTCTTTCTCAACAACACTTAAAACTTGTTACCCACATCTTAATGCTGCCACACTGTGGGTGGGAATTGAACAGCCCGCACCGGGCCCTGCCCGAGTATCAGTGGATTCTTCTGGCTCACCGTATAACCGTATAGGGCGCCACAGACGCCCTTGTCCTGACAGCTCACGCGAATGGTGTCATGGAAACAGCCCCTGAGGGCTTGTCTAATAAAGTCATTCCTGTGACAGTTCTAGAACTTTAAGATCGGTTCATTTTTCTGTTCCAGAACTTTAAGGTCAGTTCATAGCAATAGCTATGCAGGACGTTGAAGGCAGTTGGAATTAGACCAAAGTTAGGGTTAAGGTCACTGCCCTTAGGTTGTCTGGCCTCTGATGGGGGATACAAGATTAGTTCATAAGACCTAGCAGTTCATAAGTTCATTAGTTCATAAAACCTAGCGGAGCCCAAATCACAGAGCAGGTATCATAAACCCTTTGCCAAAAATGCTTCCGTTCACCAAGAGCAAGCCTCATGTCAGCTATGGACTCTGGATAGCAATTCTGTATCCGTGTGGATCCATCACTTGTAAGAAATGCACCCCTCTGGTGTGGGATGTTGATAGTGGTAGAGACTGTGCCTATGTGGGGCAGGGGATATGTAAGAACTCTCTGTGCTTTTCGCTTAATGTTGCTGTGAACTGCTGTGAAAAACAGTCTGTTGGGGGAAGAAACAAACAAACAAACTTACAAGTTCTCAGGAAACCATTCCCATTGTGGGGAGAGTCAACTTCCAAAGCCAAAGTTACAGCGTTCCTGATGGGTACCATGAACTAATGAACTTATGAAGTATGCATTTGGGGATGCTCTGGACCTTGGGCTATTAGAAATGACTTTTTAGAAAGGTAAGAAAGAAAGAAAGGAAAGGAAGAAAAAAAATCATTTGAAAGGCTTTGTTTCCAACAAACACATCAAATGTTGATTTGTAAAAGTTTTCTGTTGAAAGCAATGAGAGGGAGATACCACATTTTCATTATGGTTCCTTCGAGAGCACTGTTTTTAGAAGATTTATTCTTCTCTTTTTTTTTTTTAAATTTAAGTTTTAGTTAACATACAATGAGATTCTGGTTTCAGGAGAAGGATTCAATGATTCATCACTTACATACAATGCCCGGTGCTCATCCCAACAGGTGCCCTCCTTAATACCCATCTCCCATTTAGCCCATTTCCCAACCACATCCTCCATCAATCCTCAGTTCTCTATCTTTAAGAGTCTCTTATGGTTTATTTCCCTCTCTTTTCTAACCCTTGCTTCCCCTATGTTCATCTGGTTTGTTTCTTAAATTCCACATATAAGTGAAATCATATGGTATTTGTCTTTCTCTGACTGACTTATTTTGCTAGCCTAATACATTCTAGTTCCATCCACATCATTGCAAATGACAAGATCTCATTCTTTTTGATGGCTAGGTAATATTCCATTGTATATATATATACCACATCTTCTTTATCTGTTCATTGGTCAATGGACTTTTGGGGTCTCTCCATAGTTTGGCTATTGTTGCTAATGCTGCTATAAACATTGGGGTGCAGGTATCCCTTCAAATCTGTATCTTTGTATCCTTTGGGTAAACACCTAATAATGCAATTGCTGGATCTTAGGGCAGTTCTGTTTTTAGTTTCTTGAGGAACCTCCATACTATTCTCAAGAGTGGCTGTGCCAATTTGCATTCCCACCAACAGGGCAAGAGGGTTACCCTTTCTCTGCATCCTCACTAACACCTGTTGTTTCTTTTGTTAATTTTAGTCACTCTGACTGGTATTGTGGTTTTGATTTGTATTTCTCTGATGATGAGTGATGTTGAGCATCTTTTCATGTGTCTGTTAGACATCTGGATGTCTTCCTTGGAGAAGTGTCTATTCCTGTCTCCTGCCCATTTCTTAACTGGGTTATTTGGGTTTTTTTGGGTGTTGAGTCTGTAAGTTCCTTATAGATTTTGGATATTAACCCTTTATCAGATCTTTTCAGTGTGGTGCAATAGAGAAGAGAAATAAAGGCAGAGCAAATGAGAGAGTCAAAGGCCAGATGGTCTGCAGGGTGACTTCTTCCTGCAAATCCACAAATCTCCAGTAAGATCTGTAGAGAAAAAAAACATCATAAAGTGCCCCCTTTAAGTGGATTTATTAAAGTAATGGGAGAGCAGGCTAAGTTTCGTGTTCTGGGAGTCTTAGGGTGTAACAGGGACAACTCTTGAAGGTTTAAGAGAATGAAAGCAAGAGAGAAGCATGAAAGAGAATATGATTGTCAAGGGAAAAATAATTCTATTAGTGCTGGTTTTCTTAACTGCAATGGTCAATTTGGGGAATATCGATACAGCCAGAAGGAGCCCTCTGGCGGATATATTCTACCCCTAACCTAGGAAGTGCTGACATCAACACTAAAAACAGATGGTGGTTTCTATACTGGTTTAATAATAGAATCCAGAATTATCACACAAAGGAACTTCAACCGCTAAACCGTTTTAATCTAAAATGATGCCCAGAAGGTAAGACGGTAAAAGTCAGGATGGTTCCAGTTATGTGGGAAAAGTATCCACAATCTGTTAATCCTGGAAGATTATTGTAGAAACAGAGAAATCACCTGGGGATTGACTGTGTTTATTGTTAGAGGGTAGACTGAGTCACCCGAGGAGGAAGTCCTGCCGTCTTTGAACTTGACCAGGAAATTATATATCTCTTCTCAATGACTGCCTTCTGCAAGATGGCTTTGATAGGACTTAGTGCTTCTCAAGGTATTCATAATCAGACAAGAAAGAAGGTGGCAAGATTTTAATACAACACTCAAAGATATTTTTGGAAGAAATATACATGTGGTAACTCTCCTTCCTGCTAGGTATGGAGCAGGTCTGAAATATCCTTGTGTTGGATGCATGGAGACTGGGAAGGATGATGGGGGAATGCAGGTCCTTCTGGAGGTAGATAATTGAGCTCAGGCACATTCAGAGCCTCTGAGGTGGCAGGACCTTGGGAGTGTGGGGGTTTAACTGGAGACTAGAGTACCATGATCCCTACTGACAAACCTGGCACTGAGGGAGTGGAGCCAACAGCCAAGCCACTTGACGTTGAAGGAATTGTGTGTGTAGACCTGGGGAGCAATAGCCAAGTGATTGCCACGTGACGACCACAGACTGGGGATCCGGCTTTCTTTTCTTTTCCTTGGCCCCAACATGTTTTATAACCAGGTTAGTTACAGTTGCTTGATCATCTATATCAAGTTTTACTTTCATCTACTTTCTCCCACTCTGTTTCCAGCCAGGTAGGATCTATTCTTGTTTTTACGTAGGATTAAGCTCTCATCGTCCATGACATGAGACCACTATGTGCCCCAGCTTGCCTTTTTAAGAAATCTTTAGCGTAAGGCTTTTCAATGCTACCTATTTTAAAGTATTTTTTTTTTTTATTCTGCCTATTTTAAACAGAAAAATACCCATGCTCCAAATTTGAACTCAGTTGGTATGGGGAATGGTTGGGTATTTAATCTGGAGTAAAACATAGCCCTGTTGATTCTAATGTTTAGCCAGAGCTGAGAATCAATGCTCACCTGAATCTACATCTGGGTTCTCTGTAGGGTTAACCTTATACTTTTGTTGTATTGACTTCTATTGAGTTGGCCTTGTGCTGACTCTCCAGTCTGCCAGGGTTTTAACCTTTGGTAACTATCTTCTTTCCCAACTTACTGCCTACTTGGCCTCTGAAACTTGCATTTTCCTATGCAAGCCTTCTTGGATATGGCTTTTCCTAGAGAAAAACCCAATCGTGTCGAAAGCATGTTAGTGGAACTTTTGATTCTAGTGACCAGGATGTGGTTTTCTGGTTCCTCCTTTAGTTTCTGGCTGTGATACATTAAACAAAGAGGACATGTGGTCATGGGGAGCATCTGGGATCACAACCCCAAGGCTGTAAAAACATGTATTCAGGGTTTTTGCTGTCCTCATGACTTCTTGAGCTTAAGACCTGGGAGGAAGCTGGAAGGTGGTGTTTGTAAGGGGTGTCCAACTCTGAGACAGTAACCAGACGTAGAACTCCTTGCCCCTTTGAACAGGTGGATAGATGGTGTGACCACAGTTCACACTCTGCCTTACTAAATTGTACTGCCTTATGGGGCAAATTTTCCGCATGAGGCAAAAACAAAAACAAAAACAAAAAAACAAAACACCTAGCCTCTACCGTGGGATTCCTGTGTGTTGTCTAAAATTCCTCATTTGACTATTGAGAAAACAGAAAGGACAACGTATGGCTTCTAGAATTTAGAAGTAAGGTAGAACACTTGTACGCTTTTATTAGGACTTAGCCACTTTGCATCTATCCTGTATTATCCTGAGGCATGGGGTCTCCAGTGTGGCTGTTAAAGAAAAAAAAAAAAAAAAAAAAAGCGAGAACTTCCCAGATCTCAGCAGCTTTGGTTAAAACCTCCAGGAGTCCTGGTCTCTTGCAAGTGAGAGGTTAAAAAAAAAAATTGTTTGCAAGTTGTGAGCTCTTCCTTTGAAATTTTCATTTTCCTTTGAACCTACTCTTTTGCCTTAAAGAAGAGAGTCACCTGTATCACCCGAAGCCAGAGCTAATTGGAAGAGATTTTCAGTTCTGCAAAGCTGACTTGGTGTTTCATAGGATTATTTCTTTGGTCTTAAGTATATTTTTGATTTCATGATTTCAAGTGATGGTTTTCCTGAGCTCAGATTCTGTGATCTGACTCACCACCCCTAGGTTATCAATCTGCAATATAGCTTTAAAAACCTGCAGAAGGATGGTGGTATTTAAAACAAAAACAAAACCCAACTCTCAAATAGACTTATAAGTTAAGTTGTCCTCAAAAGGTATTGAATCATATATTTGCTAAGTTAGGCAGAGATACTGTTTAAAGCATCTTTATTCATTGAATTACTCTTTGTTCGTTATGTGAAGGACCCATAAAATTTAACAGCAGTTTTCTAAGGCTAGCCTTGCTTTGAGTTACATGTAAGTAGTGATGTTAATTTTTCAAGAAACTGGAATGGGGATTTAAAATAAAATACGGGTGTAGGCTGCCTAGTGAAATTTAGTGAAAGCAACAGCAAGCGCCTATATTTGCATACTTAGCATTGGAACTAAGGACAAGTCAACACACACACATTTCCCTGTAATGACAGTCCAAGATGTGCTTCTTAATGGGAGATACTCAACTGCACTGCAAATTTAATGAACTCTTATTTTGAAATGCAAACCAAATCCAATATCCCACAGAAAATTAACCTAGTCAATCATCTAATTTGAAGTGTTAAGCTGTGAGAACATTCCGGTGCATTGACCACATCTGCCTTTTCAGATGCTTTTGCCTTAAAGAGGAGAGTCACCTATATCACCCAAAGCCAGAGCTCATTGGAACCACAGAGCTGGTTCACCACCAGTCCCTGCATATCATACTATTGGCGAAATGCTACCACTCTTATTCTTAAGGAGGGTGCTATGGAACTTCTAGTTACCACCCGTGAAATGTTAGCCTGCATAAGACTGTGGAAAGAACAAAACAAACCCCAAACTCGCCTGACCTCATTCATATAAACGAAGGAAAGAGAAGCTCCTTTCTAGCCAGGCACAGCCCCAGTCCCATGTGGCATCCTCTCCTCTGCCCCTCTTTGTCCCTCACTCCTCCGTCAAGCTTTGGGGAGCTTCTCTCACTTTCCTTGAACCACAGAGACTCTCCCGTGGCCCCTCTGTCTCAGAAAATGGGGCTGTTTGCCCCACATCTACTCTTCAAAGTAGAGCTCCCATCCGTGAGTCCATGGTCTTTTATCCTTCAAAGGCCCCTGGAAAAAGGCCACCTGCAGAGCAGTCTTCTTTCCAGTGTAAAACCACTTCCTGTGATTACAGGGTGCTTCGTCTCCTGTCATGCCTTTTTAGGAATGGCCTGCAGTCCGTGGGTCCAAGATGTTTTTCTGGGTCTTTTGATGAAGCACCCTTGTGCCAGGTGGGGCGGGCAGTTGAATATGTAGGTCTGGAACTTAAGAGAGAGACCACAGCTGGAGACAGGGGTTTCGGTCATCCCCACAGAGCTATTAGTTGGCAGCACGGCAGAGGGTAAGATTGTCAGCCACGGGCCTGGAAAATGGAAACAGAATCCCACGGCACCCTGAATCCTCTAGAGGTGTAGAAAAGCTCCATGGGGCCTGGTCTCCTGCACCTGAGAGAAAGAAAAAACAGAGAAGAAAGTATAGCAATTGGGAAGCTATACCATGTAGAGAATGACTATGGCACAGAAAACGGATGCTGTGCCATTTTGTGCCGCTTTTCCTAAGTTAATGAGGAATGTAAGTTATTAAGCCTTTGGAGGCTTACAAACAAAGGCAAACAAAGCCTTCTGTAGAAGTTAATTTATAATGATTTATAGACTTGGTGCTGAAGAACCGTACTTAGAGGAAATGCATCAGGGAGATGAAGAGTTGGCGGTAAGGGCCTGGGGACAGTAAGGGGCCACCATAGTGCAGTTGGTGTGGTTTGTGGTTCACAAGCCACATGTGGTGTGCACGGTAGCATGAAGACTGGCGGTCAAGGGGAACTATTTCCGAAGCTGCATCATGTTAAAGGTTACCCTCCTCCTGCCCCCTGGTTCCTTAGAGGAAACAGGATCGGAGGCATGTGTGAACCCCACTGTGTACACTTTGTAGTTGATTTTGTACAAGTAATCACAGGGATGCATTGTAAACTGAATCTGGGTTGCCAGATTTCGCAAATAAAAATACAGGATGCCTAGCTAAATGTGAATTTCAGATCCGCAGTGAATAACTGTTTCGTGTGCATCTGTCCTGTGCAATATCTACCCTGTATCTTGCAGGACAAGTGCAAACTGAGTCTAATTCTCATTTAGAGAGTCATCCTATTCAACATTCTCAACCAAATCTGCTGTTTTCCTCATAAGGACTTGAGTTCAAGGCCGTCCAGGTGTTTCTGTGGTCCTCTGAACTGACTTAATGTCCTCAATAGCTTTGCCACATGTTTCTCCAATTTCTCTGTAAAATCTCATTCCCTTGAATCCCAGTGGCTGCAAGAAACACTCCCAGATTCCCGCCTCCCAAACCTGCTGGGTCCTTCGGGTGGTTTTCTATTCTTAACCTTTTCTTCTAGTTTTTTCCTCTTCCTTCTACCCACTCTTCCACCATTTGGCTTTTCAGATGGTTTCTTGCTTCCCAAGGCGACCCCTTCCTGTCATCTGTAGATTCCCTCTGCTTCCCAACCCACAGCTGGGAGCCAGCCTTGCCTCCTTGCAAGTAACAGCTGACTTGGGATTGAGGCCCGGATGGTTCTCTGCACCCTTCTCTGCTAATACCCCTAATAGCAAGACAGATCTGCTAGATCCTGCCTAAAGTATTCACGTCAAGAATGTAGTGCCCACAGCGGCCCAGCCGAGGAGAGAAGTCCCTCTTACAGTGAGCCTCTCTAAGGCAGAGTTCTACAAGGTGCTCAGTGATGGATGCTCGGACAGGCCCTGTGGGGAGTGAGGAGTGAGCTCTTAAGCGTCATGTGGTTAAGGCAGAGGCACATCTGAGAGCATGTTTACACTGTTTTATGTTATAATACAGTACTAGGATTGGGGGGGGGGGGCGGGTAGGGGTGTCGCATAATTTCCTCAGGAGCTCTAGACTCAAGCTCAAAGCCTAATTCCAAAGAGCACTTTCATATTTATTCACCCTGAAATAAAAAAGATTTTCATTCGAGCTGACAATCTCGACATTTCATTAGCACCCAAATCATGTAAAATCAATTCACGTCACCCGGATTGTTTATTACAGAGAATGGATAAAAATACATATATAACTGAACAGTGGCAGATTTCACCCAATGATTACGGGAGGGAGAAGATGCCTTTCTTGGCCGCAGAGGTACCGGGTTCCACCGGGTCCTCTGAAACTGGGCTCCCCGGTTACATCTCTGTGGTGACATCCGAGCATCTCTCGTGACCGAGAGCCGTCCTAAGAGTTCTCTTCCTGGTCCCCGAGTCATCTTCACCCCTGCCCAGGCTGGCGGTGGTGTCTCTTTCTACCAGAATTTCTGCCGGGCGATCTCTACCAGCTCGGTTCCTGAGGATAGTTTCTGCGATGACCCAGGGTGCGTTAGATCTGGGCAGAATTGGGGCAAGCTCCAGGAGCCACTCCCAGCTAGTTAAAACATTATTTCCATGTGAGCTAATGCCATTCCTACAGCTTTTTATGGCAACAGCTCAGCATTATCGTAGCAACATCTGGAATGACTCTCCCTCTTTTCCCCTCAAAGCGTGAACAACTCTCGGAGACTTTCACTTCGTGTGACCATTTGCCCTGTAAATGTGATTCTCGTCGTGACTGCATTCATCCACGTGGACAAATGAGTTGGTACACCGTAAGAATCTTTGAGGCCGAAGCCGAAAAAGGTCCCTTTCAGAAACACAGACCTTTGCTGCCCTTCATTCCGCCTGGCTCACAGCTATTTTTACAGCAGCACTAGAGTCTGGAGTTTTGGGAACAAGCCAGATGTGTTGGGCGTGTCTGTGCAGACTCCAAGATCTTTGGGGGGGGGGGGGGGGAAACAGCCGCGAAAGAAAACAGTTTTCCTCCTTTCCTTGGTTTCTAAGCATTTCTGTTCATCTGCATCATGTGTGTGCATGGTATGCTAAACTGTTTTCCATTTGGGGGAGTAAGACTGTACTTTAATGCTCTCTGTGATCTTGCTTTTTGGTCCCTCCCGAACTCTTTATTCTACTGCCAAATCACTGACCTGTCTAACCCTCTGTTGCAGGGATCCACCCTGACCTTCATGGAAATTCCAACCAACTCAGGAAAGGAAAACTTTAGCTCCAGCCAGGCCTAGAATCTTGCAATGAAGGGAAACCAAAATGAGACTTTTATTTGGAATATGCATGGTTGTTACTCCAAATGATAGTTTTAAAGAATTTCTTTTGTTAAAAACTTGGCCCCAGCATTATTATTTTGAAATACGTAGCTTTAGATGGTGCCTGGAGTTGGGCTGTAAAAAAATTAAAAAATAAACTCAGTGTTTTTTTTTTATAGTGTATAGTGTCCCAAATTCAAATCCTAACACTTTATAACAATTGCTACAGCTCTTAATATCAGTAATATGAAAAACTACTTCTTGAATTATTTAGTCCTTTTCCCTGTCTTCCCATGTCCTTTCCCGATTCTGAAGCGTGTTTTCAGTCGCCAGATACATTGTGATACTGCTTTTCTAAGCCTTTAATTCCATAGGCCATGGAGGGTTAATTGAAATGAGGGCGATTGCAAGTGCCATTAAGCAAGTATTCCCTTCTCTGAAGAGGGTGTGGTGGACACTATCAAGTCATACTCTTACACTTACTTGGCAAAGTGTTGTTTGATTTCTAGAAAGAATTTACAGTCAGTCTGAGGTCCAAGTGTCTTTAGCCAATAGGAAAGATGAAATAGACGTCTGTGGTACTGGGGCACCTGGGTGGCTCAGTCGGTTGAGCATCCAACTTCAACTCAGGTCGTGATCTCGCGGTTTGTGAGGTCGAGCCCGACGTCGGGCTTGCTGCTGTCAGCACAAAGCCCACTTCAGATCCTCTGTCCCCCCCTCTGTGCCCTCCCCCCGCTGGCACTCTCCCCAAAAGAAATAAATATTAAAAAAAGAAGTCTGTTCAGGGTAAAGTCTGCTACTGGTACAGTGACGGTAGAACCAGCCCCGGAAGAGCACATTGGGGCCATCCTTCCATCCCAAGTCCGAGGGGCTCTGGGACATGGAGCAGAAATCACCATTCGCTGGCCGATAAAATAAGGGGCAATAGGTTAAATGCTGTTAGCGTGAGGCCCCCCGCCCAGCCATTCTCTTACTAACATTTCATGACCCCTCTTTTCTCCATCAAAAGCAGGGGAAGCAATGATGCACACATCCATTTGGGGCACCTCTTATACGCTGTGAGCTATTTCCAAGGGGAAAGAGTGGCTTCCTACCTTGCCACCCAGCCCCGCTAGAAAACGAAGGCACTTTCTCATGAACTCAGCCTGGCAAGAGCACGTCTACCTTCCACTGGAGAGGTTTGTGATAGTTATGCTCTGGAATAGGACATCACGACGGTGACCGTCTCCTGGGAAGCTTATTAAAAAGTCCCTTGCACTTCACCCCCCCGAGATTCTGATGTAGTTAGTGAGATTCAGGGCCCAGGAATAGGCATTCTCATGAGCACCCATGGCTTCTGGATGCAACCAATCAAAGCTGTCATTTATACCAGGCTTCATCTGTTTAAAACCTGTGAGGCAGGAAAGACGGGCCCCAGCTAGGAAGATTCTCTCACACTCTATGCACTGAAAGATAGCCTCAGAGATATGTATACACACACACACGCATATACACACATACATATATACACATACATATACACACTCTCATACATGTACACATACACACATACATGCATATATACACACGTACATATACACACCTATACATATACACACGTATACATAGATATTGTACACTCTCATACATGTACGCATACATACATATACACATATATACGCAGACACGCATATATACACACATACATACACACATGCACACATACGTATACACACGTACAATATATGCACATACATATACACACATATATGCACACATACATATACATATACATATACATATATACATACATATATATTACTCTCATACATATACACATATATAGACACACATATACACGTATATATGTAGACATATACACACATACATGCACACATATATACACACATACACATACATATACACATATACACACATATCCACATATACACACGCACACATGTATACACATACATATGTATACACGCATACACACATGTACACACCCATACACACACTGACATATATACACATACATACATGTACACATATACACACATGCATATGCACACTCACATATATACACATACATACACGGACACACATACATATGCACATATACGTATACATGCACACATATATACGCACATACATATATACATGCATGTGCATATTTTATGTACCTCCTATTTACACTTTAAATATACATATACACATGTCTGTATGAATAAAATTAAGGTACATACAGACACAATTTTCACTTAAGGCTGGAAAATATTAATGCTCCTTAGTAAAGAGTATTTTTGTATCACATGAGAATTATTTTTGGAAAAAAAATGCAGCATGGGGCTGTTCCACAAACTCTTTTAGCTGGATTCTAAAAATCACTCAAATCTGTTGTGAAGGCTTCTTGTGGCTGAACGTCCCTGTGTTATATAAGGAAATTGTGTGCAGATAGGGGATATATATTGGTTGTATGCATATAAGGGAGAGGAGAGGGAGCAGAGCTCTGAATAGCTTTAATTGGCCATTTGCTCCTCCAACGGTGCATGAAATATAATTGTTATAACTGAATGTGGGGAGAAGTTAAAACCCCTGAAAGAGGGGTGTCACATTCGTGACGCCAACAGCTCATTTCAAAAGCTCAGCGACAGAACTATTTTCAGAATTTCTAAACTGGCACAGATTTGAGGTGCCAGCTACTGAGAGCAGAATATATGAATAAACTCAGGTGCTGTGACCCACAGGCGGTGAGACTTCAACATTATTAATAAGACCCCTGGTTTTCAAAATATGCCCCCCACACATCTCCAGCCTCCCACACCCTCCATACTAATTGGCCATGAATCCCCAACCCCCCATAGCGCCTTCCACTAAAAAATCCCTGACATATGTTAGCACGTGAACAAAAGTGCATGCTAAGTGCAAGAAACAGCCCTCCGAGCACAGTCCCTGATATCCTTATTCCGTGGGTCTGGGTGAGGCCGGGAGTTTGCAACTTGGTAAGTACCCAAGGGCTCCCTGATGGGGGTGCCACGTGGACTCCGGCATGGGCCATTCTGCATCCAGCTGTGTGTGGCCCGAGTCCGATCCTTTCTCCAGAAGAAGAGGGGTGCTGGGCAGGTACACGGCAGTAGGGCAGGGGCCATGCTTGCACGGTCCATGACAATACCTCCTTCGCGCTGTCCTCAGGGTTAGCCCTTGAGCGTCATAGATACTAGGCAGACATGTAAAATAGACAGTAAGACCTTGGATTGTGAGTAACTGGTCCTGTGAGTGTTCTGCACGATGAGCAAACATTTCTAACAAATTTTGACTTGATAAACGAGCAGTGTCTTGCACGACGAGTCGGATGTGAAGCCGAATGTCACCCGATCACAACTGAGCTGATGGTTCTTGGAATGCACTTTGATATACAAGTGCTTTGGATTACGAACATGCTTCCGGAATGAATTATGCTCTCAAACCAAGGTTTTACTGTAGAAACAAATGCCAGGGAGTAGAATAATCTTTTTGCCTTTTTTATTATTTTTTTAATGTTTATTTCTTTTGAGAGAGGCGGGGGGAGACAGAGAATTTCAAGCAGGCTCTGCACTGCCAGTACAGAGCCTGATGCAGGGCTTGAACTCACAAACTGTGAGATCATGACCTGAGCTGAAACCGAGAGAGTTGGATGCTTAACTGACTGAGCCCCCCAGGAGCCCCTCTTCGCCTTCTTAAGTACAGTGTATATAGGCTCCTAGTCTGGGACGGCTGTTTACTGGGATAGAGGGTTCAAAGCCTTTCCATTTGCAAGTCAGTGAGCAGATGTCTGCAGCATTGGATCTGGAGAGCATTCACCTGAATAACCTTCAGGATGGCCGGGGGCCACGCGCCCTCGCATCCGTCCTTCAGCAGGGTCATGTACCCCGGGAGGTCTGGGGCACAGACGCTCCGCGGTGAGGAACAGTAGGACTGAAAATGTGACCAAGGGTTTGGGAAGTCTGCCCAGGAGACCCATTGGGAACCAGATTTATTCGCAATCAGGCAATGAGGCTGAACCCTGTGTGCCTTGCTACCCTGACGTATCCCTCTCCTCACCCCAATATCCTCACCCCTGCCACACAGGCCTTCCCAGGTCCCCCAGTGCGCCGGGCGCATTCCCTCCCCGGGGATTTTGCACACGCTGTTCCCTGTGAACAGCCCCACTCATCCTTCTTAGGCTGCTTGGCTAAGTGGTCTCCCTCTGCCTTCCTCAGCCCGAGTCACGGCCTCTGGCCGTTTCCTTTATGGCACTTGTCACTCTGTGACACGGCGCGTGTGGTTGTGCGTCTGCTTGCTGTCCCCACTAGGCTGTGAGTGTGGGGAGCATGAAGACCACAGTGGCTGTCCTGTCCACCCCCACAAAGTGCCCTCCACACGTACAAGGAGCTCAGTATATGCTTGCTGAATGAATGAATGAATGAATGAGCCATCTCTTGGCTCTTTGCAACAGTGCCCGGCAGCCTGGGCTCGAGAGAAAGAAAGCAGAGGATGGTGAGAATTCCCTAGGGCTGGGAATGGCACTTGGGACCGTGCATGAGAAGCTGCGGCCGGCAGAGGGGGACCCAGCAGCTTCAAGAGAAATGCATGTATGAATCCGCTAGGACATTGAATAGACCGCCTGAGACAGAAGTACGCAAACAGGGGACAGATGCAGATACTCGTGCTTGTGTCACATTTGGGCTCCGCGCCGCAGACTGAGAGGGGTCAGGCCAAAGAGCCCACTACGCTCCCGCCCGGATTTCCCGCCGCCGTGCCCGACAGGGACTGGAACAGCAGCCTGAAAGCTACTGCTGAGTACTTGCTCCCCATCGATGCTTGCATTTTACACATTAGCTCCTTTAATCCTCCACAACAACCCTGTGCGGTTAAGTCATTTCCTGAGGATCGGCAGGGGGCAAGACGGCAGAGCCCCGGCTACACCCAGGCCTCTCTGCTTGCAGCTGCTGAGCTCTTCTGTCTCCAGCACCACGTGGCTTCCCGTTCCTGGTCGCTGCTCTTAAGCAGAGGGCTCCAAAGCAGTCACGGGGAAGCGAAATGAAGGCAAGACCCTCAGAAGGTTTACAGAAGGCGTATCTTCTGCGCGCCCGTGTGAGGCAAATACTCGATCCCTTGCGCAGCATCTAATTGCCAAATTACTTCCATCTTTTCTTTTGCAAACGACTGCTTAAAACGACCTTGCCCAGAAATCTCTCCTTTCGCAATGACTCGATTGGAAAACCCTCATGGAAGAACCACATATCGGATCCCATTTGGGGTCATTCTTTCTCTCCATTTTAGCACCGAATGCTCTCTTTGGCAACTTTGCAGATTGGACATAAGGTGCTGCCTTCAGGGGCATAGAGTGAAAACCATAATTTTCTGCCTGCTTCATGTTATACCCGACTTCTGTCTTTCTGTTTATAAAAATCATTAGGACCGGTTGTGCAGGGAGCAGCTTCTGTGGGGGGTGGGGGTGCGAATTTGTTGAAATTCCAGCTTGGGAGCTTGGAAGGAAAAAGTAAGATCAAAGTGAGGTAATGTGAGGAAATGTAAACATAAGGAAACAGCCTGGAGAGGATGATGAAACTCTAGTCCATCTCACTGTGTATTTCCAAGAAGAAACGTATTTGCGTGATCGGTTCACTTGTAAGTAGCCACCCGGATGGATTATTTTGGCAAAAGTGAGTTCAGAAAATCTGCCTGATGCAAGGGAAACAAAAGCAAAAATGAACTACTGGGACCTCATCAAAATAAAAAGCTTCTACACAGCGAAGGAAACAATCAGCAAAACTAAAAGGCAACCAACAGAATGGGAGAAGATATTTGCAAATGATGTATCAGATAAAGGGTTAGAATCCAAAATCTATAAAGAACTTATCAAACTCAACACCGAAAAAACAAATAATCCAGTGAAGAAATGGGCAAAAGACATGAATAGACACTTCTCCAAAGAAGACATCCAGATGGGCAACCGACACATGAAAAAATGCTCAGCATCACTCATCATCAGGGAAATACAAATCAAAAACCACAATGAGATACCACCTGACACCTGTCAGAATGGCTAACATTAACAACTCAGGCAACAACAGATGTAGGCAAGGATGCGGAGAAAGAGGATCTCTTTTGCATTGTTGGTGGGAATACAAACTGGTGCAGCTGCTCTGGAAAACAGTATGGAGGTTCCTCAAAAAACCTAAAAATAGAACTACCCTACGACCCAGCAATTGCACTGCTAGGCATTTATCCACGGGATACAGGTGTGCTGTTTCGAAGGGACACATGCACCCCCATGTTTATAGCCGCACTATCGACAATAGCCAAAGTATGGAAAGAGCCCAAATGTCCATCGATGGATGAATGGATAAAGAAGATGTGGTATAAATATACAACGGAGTATTACTGGGCAATGAAAAAGAATGAAATCTTGCCATTTGCAACTACATGGATGGAACTGGAGGGTATTATGCTAAGTGAAATTAGAGAAAGACAAAAATCATATGACTTCACCCATATGAGGACTTTAAGAGACAAAACAGATGAACAGATAAGGGAAGGGAAACAAAAATAATATAAAAACAGGGAGAGGGACAAAACAGAAGAGACTCTTAAATATGGAGAACAAACTGAGGGTTGCTGGAGGGGTTGTGGGAGGGGGAGTGGGCTAAATGGGTAAGGGGCATTAAGGAATCTACTCCTAAAATCATTGTTTCACTGTATGCTAACTAATTTGGATGTAAATTTTAAAAAATAAAATTAAAAAAATAATAAATAAAACATTTGGAGAAAAAAAAATCTGCCTGATAATAGTCATTCAACCTGCGTTGCTTTCCCGTTGATGCCAGTGTTTCCCAGCATAGGCAGGTGCCCCCAAGCCACAGGGAGGTGCGATCCCAGGCCGGAAGCCTTCCCACATCGGTCTGCTTTGGGTAACGTAGGGACGGTCCCATTTGGGATCTGCTGGCAATTACATTCATGAAACCGAACGAAATCAATCGGTGCTTCGGAAGATTCCCGCCTCCTTTCCTGACTCCTGCTGCGCCCTGGGTAGCTGGTCTGGTCGGTAATAGACTTCCATATAGTTAAGGGTTTAACGCAGAATCGCTGTCACGTGGCAGAGGAAATGTGGATGTCAAGGCCCCGTCAGCCGTCTTTCCTTGGTCTTGGAGTGGGGACGGCACGTGTTGGGCAAGTTAAAGTAGCAGGAAGAATACAGTGAGGTGTTTTTATAGGAGGGGCTGGAGACGGTGATTAGGATCCCTCTCGTCTTCATCAGACCTCAGCTGTACAGGAACTAAATTCGCCTGTTAATGACCTGACCCAGGGGCGAATGACTGAGAAATGACACTCTTAATCATGGTGAAGATTCCCGTTGAGACCAGGAGAACCTCACACGTCACTCTGCAAACACAAGGCGGACTAGGGGACCTTCAGGAAGCTGTCTGAAGTGACGTGGGTGCCCACACTCTTCATGATCAGAGGGCCCTGTGTATAAATCCTGTGATTTCTTTTTTTTTCCATACAAAGACGTGCTGAGTTCTCTAGGGCTGTGGTCCAAAGGGCCACAGACCAGGTGTCTCACACAGCAGAAATTTCCTGCCTTCCAGTTCTAGAGGCTGGAAGTGCAAGATCGAGGTGTGGGGAGGGCCGGCTCCTTCTGAGGCCGGGAGTGAGAACCTGTTCCCGGCCTCTCCTTTAGCTTCTGGTGGTTGCTGGCGATCTTTGGCGTTGCTTGGCTTTGAGAAGCAGCACCCTGGCCTCGGCCTTCACTTTCACACGGCGTTCTCCTGTGTGCCTGTGTCTGTGTCCAAATTCCTGCTTTTATAAGGACAGCAGTCATACTGCAGTAGGGCCTACCCTCCTCCAGTACAATATCTTAACCAATTATCTTTACAATGATCCCCTTTCCAAATAAGGTCCCATACGGAGGAGCTGTGCGTTAGAATATCAACATAGGAACCAGGGGGGACACAATTCAAGCCATAACAAAAGAGTTGGTCTCTTAACTTAGGAGTTTATTAAATGGTTTATAGATAATACAGGCTGTTGACCCTCTTTTCTATTTTGCTGCCAAACTGCTTATAATAAGTTAACAGGGGCACCTGAGTGGCTTAGGCCATTGAGTGTCCGACTTCGGCTCAGGTCACGATCTTGCGGTTCGTGAGTTCAGGCCCCGCATCGGGCTCTGTCCTGACGGCTCAGAGCCTGGAGCCTGCTTCGGATTCTGTGTCTCCCTCTCTCTCTCTGACCCTCCCCCCACTTGCTCTCTCTCTCTCGTTCTCTTTCTCTCTCAAAATAAATAAATACAAACTTAATACTTTTTAAAAAGTTAATAGGGGTGCCTGGGTGGCTTAGTTAGTTGAGCATCTGACTCTTGATTTCTGCTCAAGTCATGATCCCAGGGTCATAGGATCAAGCCCTGCATCAGGCTCCATGCTATGAGCATGGAGCCTGCTCAAGACTCTTTCTCTCTCTCTCTCTCTCTCTCTCTCTCTCCCTCTCCCTCTCCCTCTCTCCCTCTCTCCCTCTCTCCTTCTCTCCCTCTCTCTCCCTCTCTCCCTCTCTCCCTCTCTCCCTCTCTCCCACATTTATGCCCTCCCTCTCTCTCTCTCTCTCTCTCAAATAAAAAAAAGTTAATAAATAAAGGGGAAAACAATAAAGTTCAAGCCCCTATATCTCACTTTGTTGCACTAAAGCTCTGGTAACAGGTTGGGGGTCAAATGAGGCTTTTAGTTCATAGTGGGTATAGGTGGCTCCCCATCACAATGATGAAGAATGAGGTGGTGACCGAGTACGAAAGAGTCGGAACTAATTGTCAGTACCAACGCGGAAGGAAGCACTGTCATCCAGTTTGAAGTCAGGGGGCGCGCCTTACGTGTCGTGTTCTAACGGTGCTCGCTGCCGTGGGATCTGTTTGTTTGACACCTTCACGTGTGTAGGGGGCTGTCTCTGCTCCAGGTTGACCTGAGGACGCCCTCACTCCAGGGAGCAGCCCTGTGTGGAGGCCCAGGGCCCAGGATGGGTGGTGCATTGAGCAGACGAGGGCATGAGAAGGTGGGCTTTCCTACCCACAAACAGCCCTGTTTGCAGGCCAGAAGGCAATACAGCCCTTATTTTTAAAAACCTCTGGGGACGCCTGGGTGGCTCAGTCGGTTAAGGCTCCCGCTTCAGCTCAGGTCAAGATCTCACGGTTCACGAGTTCCAGCCCCGCGTCGTGCTCTGTGCTGACAGCTCAGAGCCCGGAGCCTGCTTCGGATTATGTGTCTCCCTCTGTCTCTGCCCTTCCTCTGCTCATGCTCTGTCTCTCTCTGAAAAATAAATAAACATAAAATTTTTTTTAAATAAAATAAAAATAAAAAACCTCTTCCTCCCCACACACCACTGCCTCCTTTGCCCCCAACCCCTTCTCAACATGTCATGTTCGACACGCTGTTTTGCCCCCATCTTTCCATCCTATTAACTTATTTTAGGGGGAAATAGTTTTAGCAGCCTCCTCCTAAGGAAATTATTCTGGAATTTCGACCACCAGAGTTTTTCCAGGGCATTTCAAAACTCAGCAGTAACTTTTTAAGGCACCGAGGAGAAGATGTTTAGAAAACGAAATTTCATTTTACTAATTGCCACGCTGCACAGCTTGCAGAGGGCTGTGGTTAGGATTACGGGAGCGAGGCACCAGAGAGGATTACAACACAGCGCTGACCTTTTACCACCCCGCCGAAGCTCCAAAAACAAAACCAAATCCCGTCTTACTAAACCGTACCTGCGTCTTTTCTGGGAAATGCCCGAGAATACAAGTTTGTTTGTTTTTTAAGATGGTTTTCCTTGCCTGGGAGAACAATCCAGAAACTGAAGTCAAGAAGGTTCTCCTAGTACGGAAGCATTTTGCCTCATCGGGTTGAGCCTGGGGCTCTTTCTTCCCCCCTTCCCTTTCTAAGGGATATCAAATGCCTTAGATCACAGTTTGTCCCGGGCAGGTTATGCAATTTTAATCTTATAAATATGAAAATTAAAAGGCATAATTAGAGCTAAAACAGGACACTTTATTTTTAAACCAAAGGAAGCAAAAACAGCAACAGAGAAGAAAAGAGTGTAATTAGGGCTGTCTCTGGGACATACTGCATATCAGCCCCGCTTCCTTCTGCTTTCCCTCTGGATGTCCTTCGTCTCCCTCCCAACACTCCCGGCCTCCTCTCCTCTCTCTTGCTGTAGCTCTCGGGTTCTCATTCCATCCCAGCTTCTTCCACTAAATACACGAACGTTTAAAAACAAATTTAAACTGGGGCGGCTGGGTGGCTCAGTGGGTTAAGCATCCAACCCTTGATCTCGGCTCAGGTCATGATCTCAGGGCTCGTGGGTTCGAGCCCACAACAGACTCTGTGCTGACAGCTCGGAGCCCGCTTGGAGTCTGTCTGTCTGTCTCTCCCTCTCTCAAAATAAATAAACATTAAAAATAAAGTTAAAAACTATGGGCGCCTGGGTGGCGCAGTCGGTTGAGCGTCCGACTTCAGCCAGGTCACGATCTCGCGGTCCGTGAGTTCGAGCCCCGAGTCAGGCTCTGTCTGGGCTGATGGCTCGGAGCCTGGAGTCTGTTTCCGATTCTGCGTCTCCCTCTCTCTCTGCCCCTCCCCCGTTCATGCTCTGTCTCTCTCTGTCCCAAAAATAAATAAAAAACGTTGAAAAAAAAATTTTTAAAAAAATAAAATAAAATAAAGTTAAAAACTAATTTAATCTGTCTTCGTAACAATGCGCTTTTCCCCTCTCCAGAATTAAGGGAGTTTGGGGGACGAGGAGATGCTCGACCCAGGGAATGCATCCCTCGTGTCAAGTCAGGTGGCCCCGGGTGGCACAGGTGTTCTGCCTACTTGTATAAGCCCTACTTGTATAAGACCAGTCATGGCTCATGGTCATGAAACACGTACTACACGCTTACACGTTAAGTCGTTTGTATGTAATAATGACCTGCGATGAAATGCGCCATGATTTCATTTTACAAGGGAGGAATTGGAGGGTGAAAGAAATCACACGTTACCCAGTTCTCCTGGCAAAACTGAGATAGGAACCGGGGCCTTTCTGACCGAAACTGGAACCGTTACTATGTAATAACCAGGGGGGAAGAACCGGGAGAACAGGGAGGCGGAGATCACGGAGTGTTCTTGAAAGCAGGGTTATTCAAGATTCAGAAGCTGGGAGTGCCAGGGAAAGTCACTGAGTTCCAGTCCTTACCACGTTCCGTCAGCCTCGGGGAAGGATAGGTGTGTTCCTAGCTGCAGATGGGGCCTGGGGAGAAGTTAAAACTATGGCTAAAAGGTCACACGTGTGCACCCAATGGAATACCATCCAGCCTCAAGGAAGGAAGGAAGCCCTGCCGAATGTGACACTATGGATGAACCTGTGCTAAGTGAAATGAGCTGGTCACAGACGAGCATCCACTGCACGAACCCACTTACACGAGGAATCTAAACCAGTCAACCTCCTAGAAACAGGACGACGGTGGTGGCCGGGGTGGGGGAGGCGTTGCTGTTAAGAAGACATAAAATTTCAGTCGTACAAGATGAGTACCTTCCGGAGATCTGTGCATCGCTGTGTCTACAGTTCACAGTGCTGTGTCGGATGTTTAAAAATCTGTTCAGGGGCGCCTGGGTGGCTCAGTCGGTTGAGCGCCGACTTCGGCTCAGGTCACGATCTCGCGGTCCGTGAGTTCGAGCCCCGCGTCGGGCCCCTGTGCTGACGGCTCAGAGCCCGGAGCCTGTTTCAGATTCTGTGTCTCCCTCTCTCTGACCCTCCCCCATTCATGCTCTGTCTCTCTCTGTCTCAAAAATAAATAAACGTTAAAAAAAAAAAATTAAAAATCTGTTCAAAGGGGTAGAGCCTGAGTGGTGGGTTTGAGGGGCAGAGGGTCGGGGCCGGGGGTCACAGCGAATGGAGTGCTTCAGCAAGAGCATATGCTGGAAGGATCCAGGATCCCACACAGGGAGATGGGGGAGTCAGGCCAGCGCTCGCCTTGGCCCGATTCTCTCGGCCTTTCCCTCTTGCTGGCTGCAGCATCACTTCCACACCTCCGGCTGACGTAGCTGCGTGCAGGTAGAAGGATTTCAGAAGATTACCAGACGTGTCTGTCCCCTCCTGTCAGGAAAACCCTCTCAAAGACACCCCCTCCCCCCCAGTCGGGGGCTTGTGTCTCCATAACTCGAGGTCACGCCGGGCTAAAAAGGAGACTGGGCAAACAAGCGAGTCAGCCGGCTGATGGCTCCAAGGAAGACGAGCACGGCGAGCGAGTGACTGGCTGCTGCCGTTCACACCTTAGTAAAAATAACTGGTCAGTTTGCTTTTTGCCTGAAATCAGTTATGCTGTGAGAAAGGAATCTGGAGAGGTCCACAGACTGGAAATAGACCCAGGGCGAGGAAAAGGAAGGATGGTTTCAATGGACAGTGTGCTTTAAGAACACGGGTTTGGGGGCGCCTGGGTGGCTCAGTCGGTTAAGCGTCAGACTTCAACTCAGGTCACGATCTCACGGTCCATGAGTTCGAGCCCCGTGTCGGGCTCTGGGCTGATGGCTCAGAGCCTGGAGCCTGCTTCCAATTCTGTGTCTCCCTCTCTGCCCCTCCCCCGTTCATGCTCTGTCTCTGTCTCAAAACTAAATAAACGTTAAAAAAAAAAAAATTAAAAAAAAAAAAAAAGAACATGGGTTTGGGGCACCTGGGTGGCTCAGGCGATTAAGTGCCAGGCTCTTGGTTTCTGCTCAGGTCATGATCTCATGGCTTGTAAGATTAAGCCCCACATTGGGCTCTATGCTGACAGCATGGAGCCTGCTTGGGATTCTCTCTCTCTCTGTGCCAAAATAAATATATAAGCTTAATTTAAAAAAATAATTAAAAAACACACAAGAAAATGGTTTTCTGAGGAGTTCAAAGTGCAGATTGCTGTGTAGACAGAAAACAGCCAGACAGTTGGAGGCCCCGAGGTAGAAATAGGCCCCCAGCATCCAACAGGGGTAATAAAAGCAGAAAGGAATGGCGACAATGATGAACCCAATTTATTTTGTAATTGTCCCAGAATTGACAATCTTTCTGGTGCACTAGTTTATAAAAATATTCTCCAGTGCCTTTCTTTGCTTTCTTTTCTTTTCTTTTCTTTTCTTTTTTTTTTAAGTTTACTTATCTATTTTGAGAGACACAGGGACAGCACAAGTGGAGGAGGGGCAGAGAGACAGAGGGAGAGAGGGAATCCCAAGCAGGCTCCACGCCGTCAGCACAGAGCCCGATGTGGGGCTCGAACCCACGGGACCCTGAGATCATGACCTGAGCCATCAGTTTTATCTCAGAAGTTCCTGCGGCTGCAGAGGCATGGGTTCCCTCCGCCCCCACCCCTTGAGGTCAAGGCCCTGGGCTTGGGGAGGACTTTTACCTTCTTGGGCTCCCAGTGGATACAGCTGCTGGCAACTCTCAAAAGGCAGACAGGGACATGGACTCTCCAGAGGAAAGCTGCCATCCTCGGGACATCCGGCTGACCCCACAGCCCGCAGGAAGCCCAGGGAAGGGTTTGCACTTTGGTGTGAAGTCTCTCCACCTTAAGCCTCTGGCATCAAATTGCTGGTAGATGGTTTAAAGAGATTGCAATGACTGGTCATTCCCTGGCTGCCGGGTCACTTTCCCAACGTCCGAGTGAGGGTGATCTCTGTAAGAGGTTTTCATCTCCTGAAATTGTGACTCTTGCTCATTCTCGGGGCGCCCGAGGGGCTCAGCCGGTTGAGCGTCCCACTTCAGCTCAGGTCACGATCTCATGGTTCGCGAGTTTGAGCCCCGTGTCGGGCTCTGTGCTGACAGCCCGGAGCCTGGAGCCTGCTTCAGATTCTGTGTCTCCCTCTCTCCCTGCCCCTCCCCTGCGCTCGCTCGCTCTCTCTCTCTCTCTCTCTCTCTCTCTCTCTGTCAGAAGTAAATAAACATTAAAAATATTTTGAACATTTGTGTTTATTTTCCTCCTGTGTCCTCAGGAGTGAGCTCTGATTGTGTCGATCACCACTGGCCTCTGTAAAGTCAAGGTCTCCCCAACCCCAAAGCCAGGTTTCCATACCTGATAACTCGATATTACACTCTTGATATTACTACATGTAAAACAACATTTTTTTTAAAAAATCGAATAAAATATTCATTATTTGGGGAAAGTTGAATAATGAAGACTGTTCTATTTATTTTAGAATTTTGATAGTCTGGTGAAATTAATAGGCTAAAACAGGTTAATTACTCTTCTCAATTACCAACTGGATTTATCAAGTGCCAGTGCTACAGGGGCTCTGTTAGGCATCGTATAAAGAAAAAAAAAAATACGTAATCTGCTGGGAAGTCATTTTCAATCTAGGGAATGAATTGATATTTTCTATTCAAGTCCACAAGTTAATTGCAAAGTGATTTGAAAATTAATTGTTGTACAATTGACGGTTTTTAGGTTCAACTTTCTTTCCTCTGTGGTCTCACAGGTCTTTGGAGATCTCTCCACTGTTTTGTGTTTCATACTGAATTTCAGCTGTACCTTTATTTGCCAGTAAGCTACTAAATAATTTGGGCTGAATAAATACATGGTGATAGGAAGGACAGTAAAATTGAACAATCAATACTGACTTAAAGAAGTTTGGGGCACCTGGGTGGCTCAGTTGGTTAAACATCAGACTTCGGCTCAGGTCATGATTTCACAGTCCGTGGGTTCGAGCCACACGTCAGGCTCTGTGCTGACAGCTCGGAGCCTAGAACCTGCTTGGGATTCTGTGTCACCCTCTCTCTGCCCCTCCCCCAGTCATGAAATAAACATTTTTTAAAAATGTTGTATAAAGGGTGGTCATTGCTGGAACAGAAATGCAGGGTGGAAGGCACAGACTTACTAAGATAGCAGTACACAACCACACAGAAATGTTTGCATCTATTCCCCCAGATTTAGCCAGGATCCTTCTGGCACCGGAGACTAGCAAGAGCGAGCATGGAAGCTTCTTTTCAGACCATCAGTCTTTGTTTTTCTATCCTCCTCCGAGAGCCCTTACCCTCATTCACACTCTCTACCTCCAGCGGGTCCTACTCAAACAGGCTTCAAGTTTCACATCCCTGACCCCGGTCCAAAGCGCAGGTCTGAATGGCATCCCTCCCCTAAAAGCCACGTGGTGCCTCATCGTCATCTTAACAGAAAAGAAACTCTAGCCTTTCATCAGGATCTACGGGCTGGGCTCCCTCACAGCACCCACTCTCCGCCCGTCACCAAGTTGACCATATACATCAGTCATGGTAAATTTCTTGCAGCTCTTGAACTTCCTATGTTGTTTCCCACCCCTGTGCTTCCCTCTGCATGGACTGTCCCTCCTCCTGTGGTCTTCCTTCATTTCCAAACTCGGTGCTCCAAACTCAGCCCAAGGGCTGTGGCCACTGAGGACCCTTCCTTCCACCTGTCTCTTCCTCTGTGACTGACTTTCTCTGCTTTGATGATTACACCTCTCATTCCACTGGTGTTATTTTGTTTACGTGCTGGTCTCCTGTGCACTTACAGAAACTGGGCAGAGCCCATCCGTGTGTCCTGGGCTCCCACATAGTATCTGTTACGTTGTGGGTGCCCAAGTCCTACCCGTGGGGACGACTGAGTGAAGGAATGCAGGTAGACTTCATTAAAGGGGTAGACTTTCAAGTGCTGGCTATGACAGGTGTAGAAATGGCCTTGACTTCCATAGGGTACGTGGATAAGAGCAAATACCGTATACAGGTTTCTCCCATGATCCGAAAGTAGACTGTTCCTGTGAAACTTTCTGTAGGTGGTGTAAAACAAAGAAGCAATTACCATTAATTTATCAAGAAAGTTTTTCTGAGCATTCTCAGACCTCCACCTGTTAGGCTTTTCTGACACCTTGGGACACACCTTGCTAGCAGGTGCACAGAATAAACCGAGACGAGACACAGATGCTCAGAGACGCGGTTCAGAGCCCTGGGGACTTGATGCTGAGCACATTTTTCGGGAAAGGGGCTCCGTGAGGTCTCTCTCACTTCTCGGGGCACTCTGCCTCTTCTAGAAGGGGCTCCCTGCAAAACACACGCTGAATGTTATTTACTCTTTTTGCGTAAAAGTGAAAATCCTCTTAGGATTTCTTTCAGTGAGTGAAAGTAGGTCTTTCGTAAAAGCGAAGCGACATAATGCAAACTTTTGGGAAAAGTGGATAACTGTATTATTTTTAGGGAAGCCTCCTTTTTTGTTCCAGAGCCGTGGTTTTCAGAGTAGGGTCCCCAGACCAGCAGCATCACGGTGACCAGAAGCAATGTCAGAAATGCAAATTCTTGGGGGCGCCTGGGTGACTCAGTCAGTTGAGCATCCAACTATTGATTTCGGCTCAGGTCATGATCTCACAGTCCTGTGAGTTCGAGTCCCACACTGGACTCTTGTGCTGACTGTGTGGAGGCTGCTTGAGATTCTCTCTCTTTCTCTCTCTCTCAAAATAAATAAAACTAAACTTAAAAAAAAGAAGAAGAATTGTAAATTCTTGGGCCTCACCCGAGACCTACTAAGGCAGAAACTCTGGGGCTGTGGCCGGGACCCAGCAATTTGTTTTACAAGCCCTCCAGGTGATTCTGAAGCACACTTAAATTTGAGAACTACTGCCCTAGGGAGTGAGAAAGTCAGCATTCCACAATATGCTGGTGTCCCAGCTTGAATTCAGGACAGATTAATGAGTTTACACAGGCCCACTGGTGGGAGGAAAATCGCTGGTGACTGTCTTCAGTTGGCCTGAGTACCTAAGAGGCCCTCATCCCCCACCCCCATTCAGATCTCCTTACCTCTCTTACAGCGGCTTTCCCACACCCCTCGGTTTCTAATGCCAAAACAGAGAGTTCTAGGTGATAAGATCTAGAACTTTGGATTAACATGAAAAGATATATCTGGAATGAAAAGGGCCTGCTTATGTTAGGCTCCTGATGTGTCGTGCCTTGTTGGGGAGAGAAGGAGAGAGTGGCAGGTAATGGAACTGATCTTGGACTCGAAGTTGGGAATGCCTGGGGGAGAATCCTACCCGCACTGCTTGGAAGCTGACAAACTCCTTGACTTTCCTGGGCTTTAGTTCCATCCAAGTGAAAGGGGTGTTGTAGCCCCTATCCCGTGGGGGTGTTGGGGGGGGTCACATGGGACACAATGTGTACGGGGGCTCAGCAAATGATAGTCCCTTTCCTTTCTCCCACCCCCCTGGTAAAAGGACTCCCCCGGGGCCACACTCACAAATCAATCTTTGTTGCTCTCTGAAGCCAGGCTACCCTGAGATGTTCTCACAAGTTTTGGTGACAGAGGGTTGCCAGATAAAATACAGTGCATTCAATTAAATTTGAATTTCAGCTAAACCTTGAATATTTTTTTTAGTTGCTATTAATGTGCCCCGTGCAACATTTAGGACATACTCGTGGTAAAATATATATGTATTTTCGTCATTTATCCGAAATTCAGATTTAACTGGCTGTCTTGTATTTTTATTTGCTAAATCTGTCAACCTAGGATCATCCGACGGCAGAAGCAAGTTCGGTGGGTTGGCTTTTCTGCTCCCTGCCTGATGCTTTAATAAAGGCTGTTTCTGAGTGGAACATGCTGGGTGCACCTAGGAAGGACACTCAGCACCGGAAGACACCGGACGATGTGGGGCCCGAGGTGGGGAGGCCCATCTCTTCATCTTGGGGACATGCGGGAGGGAAGGAAGGAGGGGCGAGAGCTCACGTGGAGGTGGCTGCACCTCAGATCCTTGCCTCTACCAGCACAAGGACCAGGAGCCACCTCTCCCCCTTCCTGCACCACCAGGCATCTCTGGAGGTGAAGTTGTGTTCAATGGCCCATTTCTGTGCACTTGCTGCACCACTGGAAGTCAGAGAAGGTATTAAAAGCGGTAAGCATCCTTTTTTTTAGGATTCCGTGGTGCTTATTTTTATTCTCCAATCTGGTGTCCGTACGGTAACGAGGCTTTACTAAATCTAGCAAACGAGTCGGATCTTAAGCGCTTGCTTAGTTCCACCCCTTTGAAAATGTTTAGCAGTTGAATTATTTAAAGGAGAAAAAGATGAGGGAGTTTGAAGGGAGGGCTGCCTGCCTCAGGCACAGCCCGGGGAGGGTGCTAAATGTGGTTATCAAGAGATCAAAGAACCAAGGAGAGACTCCTTTGATCTGATGCTTGTCAGAGTCGAAATTAGATCTTTGAGACTCTGCTCGGGTCCACACCCCGCACCCCCGCCCCCCTTCCCTCACATTTCTTCTCTTTCATGGGCACCTGGAAGTGTTAGACCAAGGCATGCCCTAGAAAAAGCCTGTGTGGCTATGGGAAATGTGAGCGTGCCCTAGGACACGAGAGACATAATCTCCGCTGGAGGAAAACCCCTTTTCTAACTACGGTTGCTTTCATTCATTATTTTTGAGGGGAAAAGGGGTAAATGTGAAATCCCCACCCCGCCCCACCCCCACTCAGTTGTACCTGCAGACACACGTCCCAGTGTGGGAACTGATATTCATCATCCTGTGGTTTCAATGCTTTTCCTTTGATACAAACAGGAAAGGTACCAATTGGCTGGGACTATCTTTTGGTTGCCTGGATTTTCCAAATGTTTGGGGGCAAGGGGTCCCCAGGGGAGGTCTGTCAAATCTGAGCAAAGCCTGCTGCATACCCAAGCCAAATGCTACCTCTTTTGATTCCTGTGAACTTTATTTTCTAAATAACACAACCGCATTTAGAGCCCTGCTCTGTCTTCCCTTTGCCCCGAAAAGCTGCTTATCAGGGGCTTTAAGATCTTATTTACGGCAGTCCTGTAAGCAACCTAGGGCTCATTCTGAGAATTTTTTCCACAACTTGTACTACTCCATATAAAGTGCAAGAATTAACGGGGTACATTTCCACAGATGAGTCGAACGGTTCATCCCTATCAGTCCATGAGAGATGCAGAATGTCTGTGGGTTCAGCGTTTCCTTAATGGACAAGATTTGATGTGTGTGTTTCCTAATCCCAAGCTATTGAAATATTGATTCTCATCCTGACCTGGCCTCCTGGGAACAGAGCCAGAATATCTACATCTCTGCACTCCACATTTAGACTGTTTTCCTGCTGGCCGAGCCTGTGAACACCAGGATGAGATTAGATTTGTTTGGGGTGGAGAATGTAAATCCCAATGAAATAGCCGTCTGGCCTCGTTTCTGTTTGACCGAATGGGGAAGCCATTCCCGACATTTTTGGTCAATGTTATCATGTGTTTACCTTCATATCCTCTTTGCTGCTTTTTTTCCTGTTTCATTTAAATGTCTGTAGGCTGTCCGGTGAAAATAATATGAAAAGAAATCCTAGTTAAAGATTCCTTGGAGCTTCTGAATAGGATTGTCTGAAAAATGTAAAATACCTTATAAGGAATTCCAGAAAGGTGAATAATTTTCACCAGGTCAAAAATGTTTCCTGACATGGAAAATATTGGAAGCCTTTCCATCATGTGTGTGATCTTTGAATGTAGATCAAAGGTGGTCTGGAATCATGCCGTCGCAGCCTGGTGCTGGGCACAGTGTCTGGTCAGTGGTAATGCCATCGTATTTGAAGATGAAGGGGTGGGGAATGTGGGGGCCAAGGGACCATTTATCATCATCAGCTCAATCCCTTTGCACCATGATAATATTTAGGAAGCAGAACAAAGGTGAACCCTGAGGACACTAACAGGCCTTCTCATAACATGTTTAAGGTCTTCTAAACTTTGTTTCTCTCCCTTCCTCCCTTCCTGTCTCCTCCACCATTTCCCCAGTTTGGACTGACACAGTCATTCACCTGGACGGGGGATGATGACTTCCTACCACACCTTCCTTCTCTCAGTCTTGTGGCTTCCGGTATTCATCCTCCGTACTATTGCCAGACGGAAGTTTCGAAAATACCTACTTGTTCAGAATCCTCTAGAGGCTCCCCATCACCCAGAGTCCCATGCCCCTTTTCTAACATACCTAGTCACCGTGATCTGATCCACCTCCCTCTACAGACTGGGCTTCCTTCCAAATGCATCTTTAACTTCACCTTCCAGAAATTCTGAAATGCAGTTTTCCAGGTTTGCCTTTATCCCTGTAGTTCATTTTTCTTGGAAGTCCATTCCTTTCTCTTTCCCTCTTAGAGACTCCCCTTGAGGACATCTCCAGGAGTCTTTCGAATTTGCTGTCTCTCCATCCCTCGGCTACCCTTCCTGTACTTCGTTAGCAATACCCACGTTGGCCGCCATCACTCACCATGTTTACTGGTTTGTTTGTTTGTTTTGCCCATCCATCTCCGTGACTACACTGTAAACTCCTTGAAAGTAGGCACATCCCTTTACTCAACTTCGTATCCGTGGTAACTTAGTCGATGGTGGAGCAGAGAAGGTAGTCATGAGGGTTTTTAGACTGAATTTAAGGGAGGATGCTGGGAATATAGACAGGAACAATAAAGACCAAAAGAAATGAGCACCGGTAACATTTTGTTTTTCGTAACAACCCTTTGAGGAAGGATTATTATCTCCGTTTTTCTGAAGAGGAAAATAAAGGTCACAGAGATTAAGTTTGGGATTAATCTCTTAAGATTAAGACCAAGAGATAGTTTCAGCAGGAACATCCCAGAACAGTTCCAGGAAAGGATCTGTAAGGATCAAAAACATTTGTTGAATTGAACTCCTTCTAGAATATCTGCAAGCATTACTCTTGAGTAGGTTCATCATCAAATCACATGTGGGAAGAGGTTCTTTAAAGACCATCCTTGTTGCTTCTTTTTGTAAGGTTTTACCTTAACATCACCAAATTTGATATAGTAAAATGAGTCCCCTGGATTTGAAATATTCATTCACAGTTCCTTCAGCAGGCATTTGTCACGTACCTAAGATATGCCAGGCACTGTGCTAACACAAAGGGGTGTAATTTAGGGCAAGAAAACCTTCCCCAAGGAAGCTTTTATGGAAAAAAAGTCTGCCTGGAAAAATCTAATAACATGGAATGAATGTACCATTGACTCACCTGTGGATGAGAGATTTTATCAGCCAGACTCCTACAAATCATACACGCTTGTAGTCCCAAATCCTGGAAGCCAGAAGCATTTGTGACTCACCAAAGAGTTCTGGATCTTTGGGGTTTGTTAGTGGCAACAGAAAAGACTAAGCCGAAAAGGAATTTATTGAAAAGATTAGTTGCTGTAGAGAACCACTAGAACAGCTGGAGGACCAGATTTGGGAACTGGACAGAAACAGAAGGAGACGATAGCTCAGACCCTTGGCTAACGTCTGTATGCAGAATATTCCAGTGGAGACACTGCTCCTGACCCCCTCCTTCTGCCCCCTGGTCACTGTGGTCCACGTGACCACTGGTGCTGAATTCTGAGGCTACTGGTGCCATCACTGCCACCAGAGAAGAACTGTCCTCTTGTTTCTAAACCTTACTGTCATCAGCTCCCAGTTCCTTATGGGCGTATGTAATGAGTGGGCCCTGTGCACCCATAAGTCTGCAAGGGATACTGACAAGGTGGGTAGCCCACATCTGCAGCTGTTGTAGACAGTCAAGCGTTCTCCTTCCCCCAAAGACTGACGTACAGGGCAATTCTCCAAACATAGGAAGGGCATCTGGACAGCGAAAAACATGACCAATGTCCACTGTAGTCACTAAGATTAATTTTAAATCTTAAGATGGAGGTATCTCACCAACAGCCACAGAGTACAATATGAGAATGAATAATATTTGTCTTTTCTTTTTTAATGTTTATTTTTGAGAGAGAGAGAGTGTGTGTGTGTGAGTGAGTGAGTGGGGGAGGGGCAGAGAAGGAGGGAGGGAGAGAGAATCCCACACAGGCTCCACACTTTCAGCATAGAGCCAGATGCGGGTCTCGAACTCACAGACTGTGAGATCATGACCTGAGCCAAAATCAAGGTTCAGACGCTTAACTGACTAAGCCACCCGGTGCCCCAATATTTATCTTTCCTAATACTACTAATTGAATTCCTGGACTTCCTTGAGTAATTATCTTCAGTGTTTTATAGAAATAGTGGTCAAAGTTTTACCACATGCCTTTTTTTCTGGAAATAAAAAATGGAACAATATTATATTGTGACATAAATTCTCCCTCCCTCCCCTCCTTCCTTCCTTTCTCCATCCTAAAAACACTATCAAATGCCTACTATATGCCAGGAACTGTGTTTGGTCCTAGAAAATCAAAGATAAATAAGATATGCTCTTTACCATCAAGTGGTCCCCAACATCCTGGGGGAGAGACAGAAATGAAACAAATAATTATCTACAGTGTTAGAGGTGCCAGGATAGAAATCTAAATGTGGTTCCATCTGGGCACACAAGGTGGAATGTTCATCTTTACCCTGAGGAACTGAGAGGTTAGAGAAATCTCCATGGAGATAGTGGCACCTGAATTGAGTCTTCAAACATGTAAGTGGTCATCAGGTGAAAAGGTAGAGGGACATTCCCCAATGAGGGTGAACTCACAATGAGAGAATGGGGGCCATGAAAAAGAGGTGGCTGGCCAGAGAAACTCCGAGAGCTTGGAGTAGCCAGCTCGTAGGGTCTTGGGAGCATGGTACAGGGGGAGGCTGGTGGACTGGGTGGAAGAAGGCCTAGATGAAATAAAGTAGAAGGTGGGTCGTGGGGGGACCTTGGCACACACAAAGGGGTTTGGAGCTTTTCTGAATGGATTACAGAGCCATTGAAAGAATAACATGATCAGACTTAACGGTTATGAAAAAATCGCATTGGTGGCAGTGAGGTAGAAGATCTGGAATGGGATCAAAACCCAGGGGACCAGGTAGGAAATTACTGCAGTCCACATAGCAGGTGGTAAGATCTTACTAAGTACTGCAGCAGCATTGGGAATGGAAAAGAGGAAATAGCATAACTCTTCAGGAGCTGGAATCTATGGGACTTTGTATGGCTGAGGGGAAAGCTGGTGGATGCTCTTCCCCAAACAGAGAACTCAGGATGAGCAATAGGATTTTATCTGGAGGAGAAGGGGCTGGTTGGGTGGCACTTAACATACACATTAGGCCTTAACCATGCTGGTTATCTAGGTGGTTACACATAAAACACCAGAGCTGGGGCACCTGGCTGGCTCAGTCAGTGGAGCATGCAACTCTTGATGTCCGTGTGATGAGTTTAAGCCCCAAGTTGGGGGCAGAGATAACTTAAAAATAAAATCTTTAAAAAAATAAATAAATATCAAGAAAACTTAAAGGCAACCTATGGAATGGGAGAAGATATTTGTAAATGACATATTGGGTAAAGGGTTAGTATCCAAAATCTATAAGGAACTTATCAAGCTCAACACCCAGGAAAACAAATAATCCAATGAAGAAATGGGCAAAACACATGAACAGACACTTTTCCGAAGAAGACATCAGATGTGTAACAGACACATGAAAATATGCTCAACATCACTCATCATCAGGGAAATACAAATCAAAACTACAATGAGATACCACCTCACACCTGTGAGAATGGCTAAAATTAACTCAGGAAACAACAGATGTTGGCAAGGATGTGGAGAAAGGGGAATGCTTTTGTACTGGTGGTGAGAATGCAAACTGGTGTAGCCACTCTGGAGAACGGTATAGAGGTTCCTCAAAAAATTAAAAATAGAGCTACGCTACAACCAGAAATTGCACTACTAGGTATATATCCAAAGTTTACAAAAATGCTGATTCGAAGGAGCACATGCACCCCAATGTTTATAGCAGCACTATCAACAATAGTCAAATTATGGAACGAGCACAAATGTCCATCTGCTGATGAATGGATAAAGAAGATGTGGTATATATACACGATGGACTATTACCCAGCAATCAAAAAGAATGAAATCCTGCCATTTTCAACAACGTGGATGGAATTGGAGTGTATTATGCTAAGTGAAATAAGTCAGGCAGAGAAAGACAAATATCATATGATTTCACTCGTGTGGAATTTAAGAAACAACAGATGAACATAGGGGAAGGGAAGGAAAAATAAGATAAAAACAGAGGGAGACAAACTATAAGAGACTCTTAAATACAGAGAACAAACTGAGGGAGAGGAGGTGGGTGGGGGAATGGAGTAAATGGGTGATAGGCATTAAGGAGAGCACTTGTTGGGATGAGCCCTGGGTGTCATATGTAAGTGACGAATCACTAAATTCTACTCCTGAAACCATTATTATACTATATGTTAACTAACTTGGATTCAAATAAAATTATAAATACATACATACAGACATACATAAAATAAAATAAAGGACCAGAGCTCCAGGATTAGGGTAAAAATTAAGAGGTGCATCTCTGTCGTTATCTCACCAACCAAGTGGTAAGGCTCTCCTAGTGGCTACTAAAACCTAATAACATACATACCAATGTGTGAAACTGGAGAATCCAGTCTTTGCCACTAAATTCCAGAGTAGGAGCTAAAGTTTGCACCCTCCTAAATCTCAGATGGTTTAAAGAAACTGTACTGCGTCTAGGGAGAGTTAACAAGTTTTGACCATGGCAAAGACCCTGGGTGGCAGTCAGCAATGTGTCTCCTATCCAAATTCTACCCATTACTTGCTTGGTGATGGGGTAAAGGGATCTGCACTTGATCAGTTCTTCTCTGCAAAACGAGAGCTAATGATCTCTGAGGTCCTTGTTCGGTTCTAAATAAGCCTGTATGACCGGAGTCCCACCTTGGGTACCTGTGAAACCACATTCTCTTGTCTTTCAAATTAAGTCTAACTTGGGTCTCCAGAGCTTGGCAGGATATCCAGTCCCTCTGTCTACATTCCGTTCTGGTAATAAGCGCCTTTTGGAGAGAGAACTGCCACGGATGACCAGCCCGCTACATAGCCCATTTGTGGTTGCTTCTGCTCCGTCGCTGCCTCACTGTAGACCTGCAGAGTCACAGCTCAGTGCCCCCATCTTGTCCTGTAACGAAGCCATTGCTGGCCCAGATCTCTGTGCTGAGTGGGTCTTTAAGGCAGGACGATGGCCACACTGTCGAGGTGCACAGCTCTTGGTTTGCGTTTGCTCATCTGCACCCCTGTGTCGCCACACACCCACCTTGTCCCCCCTACCCTAGAACCACCTCTCCCTCACCCCCTGGCTGTAGAGTTCGAGTACATTTCTAGACCTTTCCTTTGCCGTCATGGTGAGTCCCCGTTGGTGGCCCTTGGCATGTTTTCCCGACAGCAGACCTCAGTCAGTCTACTTCAGTCCACCAGAGACTATTGTGCAGACTTACCCGTTTGCATTATAATTGTTCTCAGAGCCAGGAGACCCCCAAGGGGACTTGCCATCTCTAGGATAGAGAAGTGGCTTGCAAATTTTAAATAACTACCTAGTTCCATTGAAGAAGAAACGTTAACAATGCTGATTAACCAGGTACCCATTTAATATTATATGTCTCTATAAAATGACAAACAGCAGTAGGAGAAAGGGAGTCACCGGAGGAGGGACCAGGAAAGAACTCTGTGAAACTTTTGTCAGTCAGCATCCCATTAAGTAGATACAGTCGCTGGTTGGAAATCATCTGCCGGGATCCAGCTTTTCAACTGAGGCTGTGGGAAATTCTTGTGGTGTGTGTGTGGGGGGGGGGGGGTGTCCATCATCACGATAGAAGGGATGGCCAGCGCACCACCACCCACCCAGCCCTCAGCCCCTCCACATATGGTGGCCACGTGCGGTGAACCGCCCTTCCTGCTTCTCCCAACTTGGATATGAAAGTGAGGGCCACCACGACCGCCTGGTGGGTGGAGGTCGGGCTGGGGGGTGAGAATGCCCCTCCCCCAGCATTACAGGAGAGTGGGCGGGGCTGCGCCAGCAAGTGGGGAGGCCTCTGGGAATAGCTGAGTGATTTTCAAGAGGAAGGTCAGCTCCGTAGGGCGGCACAGGGAATGCAAGCCGGATTCACGCATCAGGAGGCAAAAACAAACTGGAAAAACACTGCCATTTCTTGCGCAATCAACCTCTGAATATGGGTCGTCATCAAACACGAGATCGTCCTCACCTGGCAGTAATGCAGCTGAAACAGATCATTTCAGCAGTGTCTCACTGTTCCTGAACCCAGTGTGACTTTGCCCGATAACCACCCCATAACAAGAACCCTGGCCGAATAGTCTGAAGTGCAAGAAAAGTTTATTTTCTTCCTCATCAGACAAAAATGTTGTGGGTTCAGAGCCAGAGAGCACGCTTGTATTGGATGTGTTCTGGTGACTTCAAGTTAAACAGCTGTATTTTTTTTTATTTGTTTTTTTACAATCACTGCAGCATCCTAGTAAACCTTTTGGGATGAAACGAGGGACTTGGGTTTTATGGGGAAATCTACATTCATCTTAAAGATAGTACATCAACACCATGTCTTCTGGGACACTTAGGTGGCTCAGTCGGTTAAGCATCTGACTCTTGGTTTCAGCTCAAGTCATGATCCCCTGGTTCATGAGTTCGAGCCCTGCCTCGGGCTCTGCGCTGACAGTGCAGAGCCTGCTTGGGATTCTCTCTGTCTCTTCCCCTGTCTCTCTCTGCCCCTCCACTGCTTGTGCTATCATTCTCTCTCTCAAAATAAATAAACTAAAAAATATATATATGGTACACAATATCCTCAACTTTGTTATTCTCTGAAGATGAGTTCTCTGAGAATCAGGATCCTGTTTTCACTTCATCCTCATCCTGTGTGTCAGGCAAATCTCAAAGACAGAACCCCACAGATCGACTTCAGCCACAGCGGACTGATGCACAGAGCACGGAACATGCGGTGTGTGTATGGTTCCAGGACCCTGCATCCCATCTAATGAAAACCTAGGAAAGTGACTCGCTGATCCCTGGTTTTGTAATTAGAAGTCTGCAGGAACAGAGCAAGTAAAGAAAGGAGGTACAGTTTTATAACTAGTGGTTGCTATAATTAAAGTTATTAGTTAAGGAAGGGCTGTTACTCGGGGCAAAACAATCAGAAGGAAGTTTGAGCAATTAAGTCAAATTCACTGTGGTTATAAGGATTCCACCCCCACCATACCCCCCCTCCCCTGCTTTCTTTCTTTCTGGAAGTCAGAACAGCCTCGGGCAAGCGTTCTGTACTTCTCAAAGAGCATCTTGACTCTAGAGTGGCTGGAGAGCAAACAGCACAGTGAACTGTGCTGTTGACTCTAGCAGCAGGTTAATTAAGAAAGCTGTTAGTGATGATTAAAAAAAAAAAAAAAAAAAAAGCCGGCACATTTTCAGTTGGTATGGACAAAAATCCATGACCTAGGTAGAGTGGATGTTTGTTCAATGCTAGGAAGATGTGCTAGAGGCATTTAAGGGAAAAGCCCAACAAAGAAAGCTTAAAGCTCAGTACAAGATGTCCCTTATTTATACTGTTAGCAGAGTCGATCGTTTGAAATTTTTCCTACTTGTTCCTCTCATATAAATTATGTAAGCACAAGTGTTCAGGGCTTCAGATTCACCCTGTAGAGGCCCAGGTGGTTCCTAATGGGCCTAATTACAAGGGGATAGGGGTCTGGCCGTTGGGAGACTGGGTTGTAAGTCCTGGGTCTGGAACTAAAGTGCTGTGTGGTTTGGGACAATGGGTTCGATTCTCTGGGTTTCCATTTCTAGGCCACGTGTACCACAGGTACACACGAGTCCCAGCCACACAATAAACCTGCTTTGCCCAGGTAACATCTTCCACTGGGGGGAATCAGTTCAAAACCCTAATAGCAGATGATGGTAGGAACACATTGCCCCCGGGACGGTGGCACCGAGTGGGACCATCCTTCTTGGAAACAGAGTCCCTCCCATGCTCCTTCTGTTGCCGGTGGGCTGGCCAAAGGCTGATGAGGACTTAGAGAGGAGGCAGTATTGGGGATTGTTCTACATTTGCAAATCCTGAAGTCAGACCTTGATGGGAGGGAAAAGCTCCTAGTTCCCTAGTTAAGCTTCTGTTTCACTGACCTTGGGTTTAGCTGTCCTGCTTCTCTTCCATGGCCATCACTCATTCCCAGTCTCCCTTGGAGACTCCCTTAGTCCCTCGGAAACACCGAGAAGCACTTCCTCATACTACTAACAGTAACATGAGTACTGATGTCATTGCTTAGGGGACGTGGAAAAGGAGTACAAGGGTTCCCACTAGACCTGGCACTGGCCTTCACTCTCTGCTTCCTTTCTTTCCAAGCGAAGACACCACTGGTGAGTTCCCACTGGAGACTGGCCCAGGACGGGAGCCATTGGAGAAAAGAAAGCACCCAAGAGAAGGGACTCCCCTTACGTGTCTCTAGGATGTAAAGGGGATACCAAAGTCAGAAGCACTTGAAATGTTATTTGAACATACATAGTTACTTACCACCTCAAAGATGAGTTACCGACTTCATTTCTCGAGGCCTTTTCTGTCTCTTTATATTTGAGCATTTTTAGTGACCTAACCTCTAAATTTTGTTATTTTGGACCCTTTTAAAGTCTGGAGGTAAAAGATAAAAATATTGACTCCTAAAGATGAGTTCAGAGATATGATTAAGAAGTAAAAATACATTTTTTGGTATTTATTCATTTTGAGGAAGGGGAGAGGGACCAAGAAAGAGGGAGAGAAAGAGAAGCCCATGCAGGCTCTGCACTGTCCATGTGGAACCCAACATGGGGCTCAATCCCATGACCCTGGGATCATGACCTGAGCTGAAATTAAGAGTCCGACACCTAGGGGCGCCTGGGTGGCTCGGTCGGTTAAGCGTCCGACTTCGGCTCGGGTCATGATCTGGCAGTTTGTGAGTTCGAGCCCCGCGTCGGGCTCTGTGCTGACAGCTCGGAGCCTGGAGCCTGCTTCAGATTCTGTGTCTCCTCCTCTCTCTGCCCCTCCCATGCTCGTATCCTGTCTCTCTCTGTCTCTTAATAATAAAGAAATGTTTAAGAAAATATATAATAAATCATTATATAAAAAAAAAGAGACACCTAAATGGAATGAGCCACCCTGGTGCCCCAGAAGTACAAAAACAAAACAAAACATTTATTTAAATAACCTCACTCCCTCTGGTGCACACAGGAGCAAGGATGTGGTGTGTCTGGCTTCAGTGACAAGATGGCATATGGAGAACCCCAAATGAGAAGAAGGGGAGAGACCTGATGTGGCAGGACCACAGGCCATCCCTGGGGAAGTCTTAATAGCAAGAGTAGAAGAAGGGGGTTGATGAGAGATGGAATGAAGGCAGTTGTTGGAAGAACTGAGCTCAGAAATTTTGGAGGGTCGTGGAAGTTGAACTCGGGGTAACTGAATACCCCACAAAGTAGATAAAAGAAACTCGGAACTCGAATCTGTGCCAGAGGCAGAGAAAGGTACTGGTTTTGCTTGGAAACAATGCCAATCAGAGTAGCATGGAGCTTTATGGGTTATATTCTGTCCCCTTCCATTTGCCCCTCAGATTTTCTTCCTATGATGGTAAAGCTGAACATGTACAGTTGAACTGACCAGATGCCGCGTGGGAGGATGCGGGGGGTTGGGGGGCATTGCTACTAGGGATGGAGGCTAAAGAAAGCTAGTGAAAATCTGACGTCATATTTTTTGACAAAGAGCTGAACCGCTTTTGGGTACATATGCGTTCTCTCCATTTCTCACAAATTCTTTCTTCTGAGTCTCTAAATACCATGACCTGGCTATATCGCTTCCCTGTTCAAAATCCTGTAAGTCATTTTATGTCTGTGGAATAAAGTCCAGATAGCTCAGCCTGGTACTTGCAAAAGCGCTTCGATACCTAGATCCACACACAGGTTAAACTAAAATGTATAGCAAGCCCCGGGCTGTGCACAGAGGGCATGCATGTGACAACTCTTGGTCCCCAGAGTGGATATAATGGTTTCCATCCAAATTCCATCTTTTCCTCCTTCCTTTATCTTAAGAGAGCCATTATTTTGCTCAGATCTCCATTTATCCCACACTTAGAGATATATCTCAGGGGGAGAGGAAGGCCCTGATTCATCTAAGAATAATCCGAATCCCCCACCAGTGATCACTTCGGGGATGCGCTGGTAACTCAGTTCTGGCCAAGGAGATGTGCGCAGAAGTGTGTTAGAAGCCTCTGGAGAAACTTCCTTGCTCATTAGAGAGTCTCGGGTAGAGGCAGAGTCTGTCTTTGGGTGTTGCATGTTTGGCTACGATTCCTGGAAATAAGCCAACCCCAAGGATGGAGGAACAGAGAGATGGTAAGAACCTGGGTCCTTAAGGCATCCCCAGGCTGCCGAAGCGACTGAGTCTCAAGTCTGCTCTGCCTCTGGAGATGCTGTGACATGATTTGATATGATGACGTGATAGATGAGATGAGATGAGATGAGATGATACAACTTCTCATTTTAAATCAGAGTCAGCTTTTCAACTACTTGCAGCTAAAAGCATCATGCACAACCTTGCACTCTCGTTTTCTGATCCAGCCTAACTCCAACCTGGATCTTTACACCTCAGGATCCTTAGCCAGGTGCACCTATGCTTCTCCATAAATGCCCCCCATAACTCCCTCCATCTGCCCAGCTACTGAGATCCTAGCTCTTAAAAGCCTTAGTAAAAATGTCTTCTGATAACCCACACTGTCCTCCCAGGTGCCAGAAAGTGCTTGGTCCTTTGAATCCAAAAGCCCTTTACTTGTACATTCCTTCAGGCATCATAGTTATTTGTGTGAACCACATGTCTTTTTCTAACTGGAAAGTCTTGGAGAATAGGGGCTCTATCATACATATCTCCCGCATGGAATAGAGTGTGTGTTTAACAAAAAGCGCTGAGAGTTTGTTGGGAAAAAATCAGATATTGCTAGACTGATTTACCACCCACCCTCTGAGAACTCAGCAAACACTAATTGGTGTAGTCATAGAGTAAGAACACTAATTATGCAGTTGATTTTTTAAAATGTCACCTCCATGTGAGAAATGTACAAAAAATGAAATCTTAAGGATCCGGTCCCTCTGGTAGGTCCAATTTGAGTGAAATTTAATGATAACAATGGAATGACATTGTAAACAAAGTATCAATTCGCTTGGCAAGTTCTTTGCATTTAAAACGGAAAAGTAGGGGCGCCTGGGTGGCTCAGTCGGTTGAGCGTCCGACTTCAGCTCAGGTCACATCTCGCGGTCCGTGGGTTCGAGCCCCGCGTCGGGCTCTGGGCTGATGGCTCAGAGCCTGGAGCCTGCTTCCGATTCTGTGTCTCCCTCTCTCTCTGCCCCTCCCCCATTCATGCTCTCTCTCTCTGTCTCAAAAATAAATAAATGTTAAAAAAAAAAATTAATAAAACGGAAAAGTAAATCACCCAGAGGGCTTGGTGTTGGTTTTTCAATTGAATGAGACAGTCAGATACTCAAATTCCAAGGGCAAATTGACAGCCAAAAAAAGACAGGGCAGAAATTGTTTTACCAACCCATCCGATAAAACTCTCTTAACCAACCCAGCCGATAAAACATTGGCTCATAAAATTTAGGACACTATGATAAACCTAACAAATTAGGAAGTTGCCATCTTGGGTTGAGACAAAGATTATATTCCACACTGGGAAGTGGCCACAGAATAATGACTTTTCACTTGCAGAAATCATGGGTCATGAAACCTGAAGTTCTCTTTTCTTGAGTCTTTTAAAACAACGGCATCATGACTCAAGTCTCACTGTAAACATACAACTAAGGTTGGAGAGGTATTTTAAACATCATATTGTATTCATTTCAATTTAATTTGAAATATGTTATACATGCAGAAATTCAAAGAAGATGGATTTTAGACACCCTGTATACCTAGCTTCCTGACGTGATAACATTTTGCCACATTTGCAATATTTACCACGATTCACATTGTGATACTCAGGATAAATTTCTGCTCAATTAAGATTTTTTAAGTTTTATTTTTAATTTAGGCCACATTTGGAGAGTCAAATGTACAATGAGTAAGTGTAAATCCAGTGATTTCTTTTTTTGAAATGTATTTATTTTGAGAGAGCGAGAGAGAATCCCAAGCAGGCTCTGCACTCTCAGTGCACGGTCCAACATGGGACTTGATCCCATGAGCTGCGAGACCGTGACCTGAGCTAAAATCAAGAGTCAGACACTTAACTGACTGACCCACCCAAGCGCCCAAGTCCAGTGACTTCTGACAAATATATACACCTGTGTAAACAACATCGCAATAGAAATGTTCATTTTCATCACCCTATAGAGTTCATTTGTGCCATGTTGCAGTCACATTGCCCTTCAAAAAGCAAATCCTGTTCTATCACAATTATTTTTGCCTGCTCTTAAGTGTCATTTAAATGAATTCGTATGGTGCGCACTGATTTGTGTCTGACAACATAACGGGTTTAAGATTCATCCATGTTGTTGCACATTAGCAGTGGTCTTTATGTTGCTTAGTAGTTTTCAACTTACAAATATGACACAATGGCTTTACCCATTCTCCTCCTGGTGGACTTTAGAATTGCTTTCAGTTGGAGATTATTATGAATAAAGTTGGGATGAATATTCTCATGCAAAGTCTTTTTGTGGACATGTTTGTTTGTTTGTTTTTTAATTTGAGTATAGTTGGCACACAATGTTAGATTACCTTCAGATGTACACCTTAGTGGTCTGACAACCTCATACGTTGTGCTGTGCTCACCGCAAGTGTAACTCCCATCTGTCCTGTCACATCCCTGTTACAATATCATTGACTGTATTCCTTATGCTGTGCCTTTTATTCCCATAACTTATTCATTCCATAACCGGAAGCCTGTGTCTACCACTCCCCTTCACCCATTTTCCCAATCCCCCTGGCCTCCTCCCCTCTGGCAACCATCAGTTTGTTCTTTGTATTCATAGGTCCGATTCTGTTTTCTGTTTGTTGATTGGCTTGCTTGTTTTGTTTTGTTTTAAGTTCCACTTATGAGTGGACTCATATGGTATCTGTCTTTCTAATTCTGGCTTATTTCACTTAGCATAACACCCTTGAGGGTCATGTTGTCTCAAATGGCACAATCTCAACCTTTTTTACAGCCATGTAATATTCCATAATTGTGTGTGTGTGTGTGTGTGTGTGTGTGTGTGTGTGTGTGTGCGCGCGCGCTTTCCATATCCATTTTCCTTATCCATTTGTCTACTTATGGACACATAGGTTTCTTCCATGTCTTGGCTATTACAAATAATGCTGCAATAATTATAAGGGTGCATATATCTTTTTGAGTTAGTGTTTTTATTTTCTTTGGGTAAATACCCAGTAGTGGAATTATTGTATCACATGGTATCTCTATTTTTAATTTTTTGAGGAACTTTCATACCGTTTTCCACAGTGACTATACCAATTTACATTCCTACCAATGGTGCATGAGGGTTCCTTTTTCTCCACATCCTCACCAACACTTGTTATTTCTTGTCCTTTTGATTTTATCCATCCTAATTGGTGTAAGGTGATATCTCGTTGTGGTTTTGATTTGCATTTTCCTGATGATGAGTGATACTGAGCATCTTTTCATGTGTCTGCTAGCCATCTGTATGTCTTCTTCGGAGAAATATCTATTCAGATCCTCTGCCCATTTTTGATTGGATTATTTGGGGGTTTTTGGTGTTGAGTTGTAGATGTTCTTTATATATTTTGGATATTAAGCCCTTATCAGATATATTATTTGCAATTATCTACTCCCATTTGATAGGTTGCATTTTGGTTTTGTTGATGGTTCCTTCACTGTGAAAGCTTTCTATTTTCGTGTAGTTCCAATAGTTTACTTTCGCTTTTGTTTTGCTTTCCTGAGAAGATATATCTAGAAAAATGTTGCTAAGGCCAGGGTCAAAGAAATTACTGCTTATGTTTTCTTCTAGGAGTTTTATGGTTTCAAATCTCACATTGGATCTTTAATCTATTTTGAACTTATTTTTGTGTATAGTGTTAGAAAGTGGCCCAGTTTCATTCCTTTACATATAACTACCCAGTTTTCCCAGCACCATTTATTTAAAAGACTGTCTTTTTCCCATTGTATATTCTTCCCACCTTTGTCATAGATTAATTGATCGTAAAAGTATGGGATTATTTCTGGGGTCTCTATTCTGTTCTGTTGATCTATGTGTCTAGTTTTGTGCCAGTACTATACTGTTTTGATTACTACTCCTTTGTAGTGTATATTGAAATCTGACTCCACCTCTGTTCTTCTTTCTCAGGATTTCTTTGGCTATTTGGGGACTCCTGTAGTTACATACACATTTTAGTATTATTTGTTCTAGTTCTGTGAAAAATGCTTTTGCTATTTTGATAGCGATTGCATTGAATCTGTAGATTGTTTTGGATAATATGGAAATTTTAATAGCATTAATTCTTACAATTCATGAGTACAGAATACCTTTCCATTTGTTTGTAATCTTCAATTTCTTTCATCAGTGTTTTATGATTTTGGGAATATAGATCTTTCAACTCTTCGGTTAAGCTTATTCCTAGGTATTTCTTTTTCCTTTTTTTTTTTTTTTTTTGGCAAGATTGTAAATGGTGTTGTTTTCTTAAATTCTCTCTTTCTGCTACTTCATTATTAGTGTATAGAAACACTGCAAATTTCTGGTTATTAATTTTGTACTCTGCCACTTTTCTGAATTTGTTTATTACTTCTAGTGGTTTTTTGGTGGAGTCATTAGGATTTTCTATGTATAGTATCGTGTCATCTGCAAATAGTGACAGTTTAACTTCTTCTTTACCAATATGGATGCCTCTTATTTATTTTTCTTATCTGATTGCTGTGGCTAGGACTTCCAGTACTATGTTGAATAAAAGTGGTGAGAGTGGACATCCTTGTCTGGTTCCTGACCTTAGAGGGAAAGTTCTCAGTTTTTTTACCATTGAGTATGTTAGCTCTGGGTTTTTCATATATGGCCTTTCTTATGGTGAGATATGTTCCCTGTTTTAATCGTGAATGGATGTTGAATCTTTTCAAATGCTTTTTCTGCATCTGTTGAGGTGGTCATATGATTTTATCCCGTTTTGTTGATGTGGTGTATGACCTTGATTGACTTGCAAATATTGGACCATCCTCACATTCCCTGAATAAATCCCATCTGATCATGGTGAATGATCTTTTTAATGTATTGTTATATGAGGTTTGCTAATATTTTGTTGAGTATTTTTACATTTATGTTTATCAGGAATATTGCCCTGTACTTTTCTTTTTCTTGTCGTGTCTTTGTCTGGTTTTGGTATGAGGGTGATGCTGGCCTTGTAGAATATATTTGGAAGCTTTCCTTCCTCTTCCATTTTTTGGAATAGTTGAAGGCGAATAGGTATTACTACTCTTTAAATGTCTGGTAGAATTCACCTGTGAATCAACCTGGTCCTGGACTTTTATTTTTTGGTAGTTTTTTGATTACTGATTCAATTTTGTTACTTGTAATTGATCTGTCCAGATTTCCTATTTCTTCCTGGTTTGGTTTTGGAAGATTGTATGTTTCCAGGTATTTATTCATTTCTTCAAGGTTTTCCAGTTTGTTGGCTTATATTTTTTTGTAGTATTCTCTTATAGTTATTTGTATTTCTGTGGTATCAGTTGTTACTTTTCCTCTCTCATTTCTTATTTTATTTGGGCTCTTTGTTTTTTTCTTGGTTAGTGTGGCTAAGGGTTTTCAATTTTGTTTACCTTTTCAAAGAACCCGCTGTTGGTTTCATTGATTTTTTTTCTTTATGTCATTTATTTCTGCTCTGGTCTTTATTATTTTCTTTCATCTAATCACCATGAGCTTTATGTGTTCTTTGTTTCTGTTTCCTTTAGGTGTAAGGTTAGATTGTTTATTTGAGCTCTTTCTTGTTTCTTGAGGTAGGCCATATATTTCCTGCTTAGAACTGCTTTCACTGTGTCCCAAAGATTTTGGACCATTGTGATTTCATTTTCATTTGTCTCCATGTATTTTTTTAAATTTCTTCTCTGATTGCTTTGTTGACCCTTTGGTTGTTAAGTATCATGTTGCTTATTCTCCACATGTTTGTTTTTTCCAGTTTTGTTTTTCTTGTGATTTATTTCTCATTTCATGCCATTGTCCTCAGAAAAGATGCATGGTATGAGTCCCATCTTCTTACATTTATTGAGGTTTGTTTTATGGCCTAATATGGATCTATTCTGGAATATGTTCCATATGCACTTGAAAAGAATTTGTATTCTGTTGTTTTGGATGGAATGTTCTGTATATATCTGTTATGTCCATCAGCTCCAATATATCATTCAAAGACATTGTTTCTTTTTTGATTTTATGTTTGGATGATCTAGCCATTGATATAAGTAGGGTGTTAAATTCCCCTACTATTATTGTATTACTCTCAATTTCTCTCTTTGTCTATTAATATTTGCTTTATGTATTTAAGTGCTCCAGTGTTACATATGTACTTATGTACAATTGTTATATCCTCTTGTTGGATTGATCTTTTTACCATCATGTGATGCCTTCCTTTGTCTCTTGTTACAGTCTTTGTTTTAAAGTCTATTGTGTCTGATATAAGCATTGCTACCCTAGCTTTTTTGTCACTTCCATTGGCATAGTGAATGTTTTCAGTTTCTATACTTTCAGTCTATATGTCTTTAGGTCCAAGGTGAGTCTCTTGCAGGCAACATACAGATGAGTCTTGTTGTTTTATGACTTTTGCCACTCTATGTTTTTTGATTGGAGCATTTAGGCCATTCACATTTAATGTAATTATTGATAGGTAAAATTGCCATTTAAAAAATTTGTTTTCTGGTTGTTTTTGTAGTTCTTCTATGTCTCTTTCTCCTCTTCTCTTCCTCTCTTTCTTTGTGATTGGTAAGTTTCTATAGTGTTGGCTTTCTTTCTCTTTATTTTTTGTGTATCTGTCATAGGTTTTGGGTTTGTGGTTATCATGATGTTCATATAACATCCTAAATAAATAGAAGTCTATATTACTTTTGTGGTCATTTAAGTTCAAACACATTCTAGACAAGAAAAGGAAAAAAAAACTTCTTTCTTTTTATTTACCCCCTTCTCTTCCCTTTTTACTTTCTTCTCCATATTTTATGTATATGTATTAATATTTTACATCTTTTTATCATAGTTTTCTTTTATTTTTTTACATTTTTTAATTTATTTTGAGAGAGAGAGAGAGAGAGAGAGAGCACACAGAGGAGAGGCAGAGAGAGAGGGAGAGAGAGAATCCCAAGCAGGCTCCACTCTGTCATTGTATAGCCGTGTGGGGCTCAACCCCATGAACTGTGAGATCATGACCTGAACCAAAATCAAGAGTTGGACACTTAACTGACTGAGCTACCCAGATGCCCTATATTTTTCTTTTTTTAATGTTTGTTTATTTATTTTGAGAGAGAAAGAGTGCATGCAAGCAGGGGAGGGGTAGAGAGAGGGGGAGAAAGAGAATCCCAAGTAGGCTCCATGCTGTCAGCACAGAGCGTGACATAGTGCTCGATCGCATGAACTGTAAGATTCTGACTGAGCCAAAGTCAAGAATCAGACAGTTAACCACCTGAGCCACCCAGATGCCCCATTCATAGTTTTCTTATGTCTAATTTTGGCCATTTCTTTTCCACTTAAAGTTCCTTTAACATTTCCTATAAGGCTGGTTTAGTGGTGATAAACTCCTTTATCTTTTGTTTGGGAAATTCTTTACTTCTCCTTTAAACTTGAATGATAATCTTGCCAGGTGGAGTATTCTTGGTTGAAGGTTTTCTTTTGAACACTTTGAATATTTCATGCCTCACCCTTCTGGCCTGCAAAATTTCTGCTGAAAAATCACCTGATAGCCTAATTAGGCGTTTCCCTTTTATGTAACTTTTTGTTTCTCTCTTGCTGCTTTCAGGATTCTCTTTATCTTTAACCTTTGACATTTTAATTGTTATGTGCTGTGGTGTGGACCTCTTCGTGTTCATCTTGTTTGGAATTCTGTGTGCTTCTTGGACTTGGATGTCTATTTCCTTCCCTACTTCCCTAATTGCCTTCCCTGCTCAAATTTTCAGTCATTATTTCTTCAGATAAGTTTTCTACACCTTTCTCTCTCTTCTTTGTCTTCTGGGACCCCTATAATGTGAATATTTCTTTGCTTGATGTTGTCCAAAAGATCTCTTAATCTATCCTCATTAAAAAAAAATTCTTTTCTCTTTTTGCTCTTCAGCTTGTGTGCTGTGCTGTACATTACCCTGTCTTCCAAATTGCTGATGTGTTCTTCTGGATCATCTTATCAATTGTTCATTCCTCTAGGGTGTTTTTTATTCCAGTTATTGTTTTCTTCAACTCTGATCAGTCCTTTTAAATACTTTCTGTCTCTTTTTTTTTTTTAATGTTTATTTATTTTTGAGAGAGACACAGACAGAATGTGAGTGGGTTAGGGGCAGAGAGAGAGGGAGACACAGAATCAGAAGCAGGCTCCAGGCTCCGAGCTGTCAGCACAAAGCCCGACGCGGGCTCGAACCCACAAGCTGTGAGATCATGACCTGAGCCGAAGTCGGTCGCTCTACCGACTGAGCTACCCAGACGCCCCTATTTTCTATCTCTTTATTGAAGGTCTCACTGAGTTCTCCCACTCTTTTTACCAGTCCAGTGAGTACCCGTACAGTCATTACTTTAAGTTCTTTATCCAGCATATTGCTTATTTCTGTTTCATTTAGTTTCTTTTCTGAGTTTTTTTTTTTCTTATTCTTCCTCTTGGTGCATATTCCTCTCTCCCCATTTTGCTTGACTATGTGTTTTTTCCATGGATTAGGTAGAATGGCTACTTCTCCTAAATTTAACAGAATGGTCCTGTGTATGGTGTCCCCTCCGTAGACAATGTGTGCATGGTGATGTTTGCTGACTGGCTAGAGCTGTGGCTGTATATGCTAGTTACTCTTGTAAACCACAGTTTTGGGTGTTTTGTTTGTTTGCTTGCTTGTTTATAGAGAAAAGAGAATAATAATTTAAAAAATTAAAGAAAAAAGTAAAAAAGAGAAAAAAGAAATGAGAGAAAAATAAAAGGAAAAACCAAAAAGAACAAAGACAAGTAAAGACAAGTAAAGACAAAGACAAATAAAAACAAGAGAAAGAAAATAAAATTAATTAAAATTTTTAAAATTAAGTCTTTTTTAATAATAATTTTAAAAAGACAGCTTATTTTCTATGACCCAGCACCCCTGGGGCCAGTGTGGGCTTGCAGATCCTTGTCTTGGGAAGGTCACAAGCTCACTGTGATGACCAGACCCACTGGTTACGGCATCCATACCCTGCTCTGTTCTGGGCTTTTAAAGTGAGGGGGAGAGAACATTACTGCAGCTCCTCTACTCAGCCCTTTTAAGCCTTGGCTTTTTTTTTTTTTTTTTTTTTCTCATGCCCCAGTGCTACTGGGGCTGGTGTGGGCATGTGGCCACTGGGCTAGCTGAGGTCACAAGCTCACTGTGAAGACCAGTCTCACCTATTACAACGTCCAGATGCTGCTCTGATCAAGGTTTTTAGGGTGGGGTGGGAGCATTAATGTGTAATTCTCCACTCCCTCTGACCTGGAGAGCTTCCCTGCAGCTCTGCTTGGCAGAGTTCTAGAGTTGTCTCTTTTATATGCTGGTTGCTCTTTTAAGCCATGGGTTGTTTTGTTTGTTTGGTTTTGTTTTGTTTCTGTGCCCAAGGACAGAGGGATCTGCTCCTGGTCCCTCAATGCTGAAGTTCCCCACTGTAGTTCAGTGTCACAGGTGGGGGTTCCCCATGTCACTGTGTCTCTGTCATTCTTGCTGTTCTGTCTTTGGTTGTTCACAAGCTGTTCAGTCATTCCTCAGTTCTTCTTCTGGAGGCACTGTTCTCTTAACAGGTGTAATTCGGTGTGTTCTGTGGAGGAGGTGAGTTCAGGGTCTTCCTACCTGGCCTTCTCCTTTTTTTTTTTTTTTTTTTAACATTTGTTCCTTTTTGAGAGACAGAGGCAGAGTGCTAGTGGGGGAAGGGGAGAGAGAGAGGGAGGCCCAGAATCTGAATCAGGCTCCAGGCTCTGCACTGTCAGCACAGGGGCCCACGTGGGGCTCAAACTCACAAACCAGGGGATCATGACCTGAGCCGGAGTCAGAAGCTCAACCAACTGAGCCACCCAGGTGACTCCCTATCTCACCATCTTGGAATGGAGCTGTGGATATCTGTTTTTGTGGGGGTTTTTTTGTTTTTCATTTTTGGGGTTTGTTGTTGATGGTTGTAGTTAAATACTTAAAATGGAATTGCTGAGTCATAGGGAGGTACATAGTTAACTTTATAAGATACTGACAAATTTTTTCCATAGTACTTGAACCATTTTGTATTCCTAGCAATGTATGAGAGTGCCAGTACAGCACATTCTTGCCAACATTTGAGGTCGTAGACTTTTCAGTGGAAATGAAGTAGTATCTCATGGTGGTTTTAATTTGTATTTGCATTTGACGAAGAATATTGACCACCTTTTCATGTCTTTTGACCATTTTAATCTACCTTGGTGTCTATTTAAGTACTTTTGCCCATTTGAAATGAGCTTTCTTTTCTTAAAATATTGATTTATACAAAATTTTACATATTCTGGATTCAAACCATCTATCTATCTATCTATCGAAAGAGAAAGAGATCTTCTCCTCCTATCATTTGCCTTTGTATTAATGGTATATTTTGATTAGTACAAATATTTAATTTTCATTTCTCCTTTCTGCTTTCTTTTGGGTTAATAAAATATATTTTAGTATTGGGGCGCCTAGGTGGCTCAGTCAGTTGAGTGTCTGACTCTTGATTTTGGTTCAGGTCATGATCTCATGGTGGTGACACTGAGCCCTACCTTGGGCTCTGGGCTGGGCACAGAACCTGCCTGGGATTCTCTCTCTCCCTCCCTCTGCCCTTCTCCCACTGTCTCTCTCTCAAAATAAATACACTTAAAATATATTTTATATATACGTATACACACACATATAATTAGTATTCTATTTTATTTTTTCTTTTAGCATTTTTTAAAAACAGCTTTATTAAAGCATAGTTGACAACAGGTCAACTACACACATTTAAAGTATACAATTTGATAACTTTTGTCACATGTATACACTTGTAAAACCATTACCATAACCAATATAATAAGCATACCCATCACTTTCAAAAGAAGTTTTCTTGATGCTTCTTTGTAATCTTTTCCCCCATTTCTTCTCCTCCCCACCCCCACCCCACCTTTTTAAAAATTCCCACACAGTAACTACTTATCCACTTTCTGTCACTGTAGATTATTTAGATTTTTTTAGATTTTTATACGAATGGAATCATACCATACATACCCTTTTTAATCTAGCTTCTTTCCTCAGCATAATGAATTTTGGTTCATGCTTCGGGTGCACGTCAGTAGTTCATTCCTTTCTATTACAGAGAAGTATTCTATTTGTTTACCCATTCACCTACTGATGGACATTTGGATCGTGTTCAAATTTTGGCTACTCCTAGTAAAACTTCTATGAATATTTGTGCACAAGTCTTTGTGTCGACACATGCTTTCTTTTCTCTTGGGTTCATATCTGGTAGCAGGATGGCTAGATCCTATGGCTGGTGTATATTTAACATTTTATGAAACTGTCAGACTGTTTTCCCAAGAGGTCATGTCATTTTATATTGCCATCAGCAGGGTATGAATGTTTCATTTGCTGTACATTTCCACTGACACTGATATGGTCATTGTAATTTTAGCCATTGTAATAGATGTTTGATGGCATCTCATTGTGGTTTTAATTTGCATTTCCTTAATGACTAAGATGAGCATTTTAAAAAATCTGCTTATTTGCTGTCTGTATATCTTCTTTGGTGATGGGAAAATTCAAATTTTGACCATTTTTAAAAATTGGGTTGTTGTTTTCTTATTAAAATCCATATTGAATTTTGAATATTTGATTTTGAATTCTCAATTGAATTTGTATTTTCTGGACACGGGTCTTTTTATCAGACACATGATTTGCAAGTGCTTTCCCCCAGGTTGTAGCCAGTCTTTTTCCACTCTTCATTTTCTCCCTATATATGGCAGAAATTTCTATTTCTGATTACGTCTAATTTATTAGCTTGTTCTTTTATGAGTCTCTCTTTTAGTGTCTTATCTAGGAATCCTTTGCCTTACCCAAGGTCACAGATATTTTCTCCTTTTTTTCTTCTATCAGTTTTAGATTTCGGGCTTTGATATTTATGTCTGTGATCCACTTTGAGTGGATATGTGTGTAGGTATTGTGGATATGTGTATATGTGTGAGGTATTGATTGAAGCTCTTTTTTTTTTTTACATATGGATTTCCAATTGTGAGAGCAACATTTATTGATCATCTGTTAACAGAACCTAAAATGTATACTTCTTTGTATTTTTTTTAATTGTTGCCCTTAGGTTCACATTATGCATTCTTAATTTGTCACAGTCCACTTAAATTAATATTATACCATGTAAACCATGTAAACTGTGAGAATCTTGCAGTGGTATGATTCCATACACTTCTATTACATCCTTTATAAATTGACATATATTTTACTTCTATATATATTATAAAATTCACAACCCAGTGTTATTATAAAGAGTCAATTTTCTTTTAAAGAAATTTTTTAAATTTCAAAAGGCAGGTTTTTTTTTTTAATTTACCACCATATTTACTATGTCTGGTAGTGTTGATTTCTCTCTGTATAACTAAGTTTCCATCTGTTACCATTTCCCTTTAGTCTGAAGAACTTCCTTTAGCATTTCTTGGAGTGAAGATCTGCTGGTTATAAATTCTCTCAGCTTTCTTTTTTCTAGCAGTTTTTTCAAACCTCATTTATTAAAGGATATGTTCACTGGCTGTAGAATTCTAGGTTGCCGGTTTTTCCTCTGTGTTTTATAGATATCATTCCATTGTTTTTTGACCTTTACCGTTTTCCAGAAGGAATACTCATACATAATTTTTATCTCTGTCCCCTAGTAGACAATGTGTCTTTCTTTTCTCTCTGAATGCTTTACAGTTTTATCTTTGATTTTCAGTTCTTTGACTATGATATACCTAGGTTTGATTTTCTTGATGATCAATGTGTTTTATTCAGTTTTCAAAAATTCTCAGCTACTATTGCTTAATTTTTTGTTTCCTATTCTTTCCCCTCTCCTTCTATATCTTCAGTTACACTCTGTTAGATCACTTTATATTGTCCTACAGGTCACTGATGCTTTGTTTATTTTTATTTCAATCTTCTTTTTCTGTGTTCATCAATTTGGAAAATTTCTGTTGGGCTTTTTTTCAAGGTTATTGGTACTTTTTTCTGTAGTGTCCAATCTGCTGTTAAGCTTATCCAGGGGATCTTTTATTTTAGACATTGTATTTTTCAGCTTAGTGTTTCCATTGGCTCTTTTTTATAGATTTTATCTTTACTATGATTCCTCATCTCTTACTTCACGTTTATTCATGTTCAATTTCACATCCTTAAGCATATTATAATAGGTGTTTTTAAATCCTCATCTGCTAATCCTAACATCGGAGTCATTTCCGGATCTGTTCCCATTTTTTTTCCCATTTTACTTCTTTGCAAGTCTAGTAATCTTTGATCACATGTTAGACATTGTAAATGATACATCATAGGGAGAACTGATTATTTGTCTTCTTTTAAAGGTTATTGAGTTTTGTTTTGGTAGTAGTTACATAATTGGTTGATCTTGATCTAGTCAGACTTTGCTGAGGCTTTCTGAAGGTGGTCTATTGCTATTTTTATTCTGTGTTCTAGGGCATGGCCCTGACTCTAGGATATAGATTTTACTCATAAGATTTGGCTTTCTAGGGTCTCGATCTAAAGAATGCCTTTTGTTTTCATTGAGGATTCTCCACTCTGATTGGGCCACAGTCCCAGTATCTTCAAGCTCGGTGTGATCTCTGATATCTCTGTTTAGCCCTCAGCCTCCCACCAGCAGGATTCACAGAGTCAAGACTAATCCATGCACCTCTCAGCTCCTGGCCCAGGATCTGAGGGGAATCTCCATGCGGGTTTCTTGGGCCCCAGTTCTGTGTAACTCCCTCCTTTTTCTGGCCATGCTCCCATTAATTCTAGCTGCCTCCAAAACACTTTTTGAACTATAGCAGTAATATTGGGCAGCTCTTTCTTGTTTCTGGTTTTAACAAGAATTTCTTTAATAATTCATTATTTGTTATTTTCCAATAAATATGCTATCTTGTTTCGGAATCTTCTTCCATTTTCATTTTACCTAGAGATTTTACCATAAATGCCTACTGAATTATATCAATTTCTCTTATCACGTAATAGTATAATCCTGTATTTTCCCCCTAAGGTATTAATGGAATAAATTGTGTTGATAAAAGTCCTAATGCTCAGCCCTTCCTTGATTCCTATAATAAATTTTTATTTTATATAATATTAGGTATGCTTTTCAAATTTTCATGACCTTAACATTCAAATTGCTAAAGTAGAATAATAATCTTTAAAATAGAGCATGCTTGGGGCGCCTGGGTGGCTCAGTCGGTTAAGCGTCCGACTTCGGCTCAGGTCATGATCTCGCAGTCAGTGAGTTCAAGCCCCGCGTCGGGCTCTGTGCTGACTGCTCAGAGCCTGGAGCCTGTTTCAGATTCTGTGTCTCCCTCTCTCTCTGCCCCTCCCCCATTCATGCTCTGTCTCTCTCTGTCTCAAAAATAAATAAACGTTAAAAAAAATTTTTTTAAATAAATAAAATAGAGCATGCTTTTAAAAAAAAAGCAAAACCACTCGTTTCAGTCACTTTGTTTTTCTTAAATGCACAAAGGCAAGTTGATTATTAACAGTGAAAAGAAGTTTGTGCTGCATTTCTGACCTCGTGCTTTTAAGGCAATTGCATGTTTTATTGAAGTACACTTGTTGACAATTGTACATTAAAGACTGAGCTGATACTGTTGACATGAACAGAATTTAGAATCCTAAGCTCTGTCACTTGTGAACCAAGGGACCTTGTTTAAGTCATTTACCCTCTCATTATTTCAGTCACCTTCTTTGTGAAATGGAGGTGAAATCATATCTACCCTGCAAGGTTATAGTTATTCTACAGCGTGAGCGACTATATATTTTTTTTCCAGAACTGCTCCACTTTCAGTATTTCTTCCCTCTCCCCCTTCTTTTCCTTAAAACAATTAAGATTATGTTTTTTTGCAAAGCAGTTTAAGGTTCGCCGCAAAGTTGAGAAAAAGGTGCAGAGATTTCCCGTATACCCCCTGCCCCTGCACACGTACAGTCTTCCCTATAATCATCATCCCCCCCCCCCCCAGAGTGGCACATTTGTTACAACTGATGAATCTTCCGTGACACCTTATGATCACCCAAAGTCCATAGTTTACATTAGGGTTCATTCTTGGTGTTGTACATCCTGTGAATTTGGACAAATGTTTAATGACATGTATCCACCATTACGATATCATACAGGGTATTTTTACGGCTCAAAAAATCCTCTCTGCTCTGTCTTTTCATCCGTCCCTCCCAAACCTCTGACAACCACTGATCTTTTTACTGTCGTCATAGTTTTGCCACTGCTATTCTTTATAACCAATGGTCCCTAAGGACTACATGGCTGACATCAGATATTCCCTTTTTAGGAATGGGCTGTGGGAAGATTGTCTCTTGACCCCGCTGTCATTGTTCACAATTGGATTCACTGTTCCTGCCGCTAGGCAGTACCCTCCGAGGGTCCTGTTGTTAGCTGAAGAGACATGAGCGGGAAGGAGAAATCCACTCTAATTCCCTGGGAAAGAGTTAAAGTGGGAAAGGGAGGAGAAAACTCATCTGTCCTTGAGTGGAAAAGGAGGAGAGAGATGTAAGGGAAATTCAACTCTGGAGACTGGAGCTGTATTTAGAGCAGAGTTCTCAGCCTGCTTTCAAAATTCATTAGGACCAGTTCATTGTTTTTCCCAAAGAAACAATTGGGAACGACTTTAACACTCCAATTCAGCTGCCTTGAAGTTTAAATAAATTTTCAGAGGACTGACCTAGAAACCTAACCACCCAAAGAATTCTATTTTTCAGAAAAAGCAAATGCATTCTGGATTTAAAACAAAAACAGAGGAAAACCTTGCAAAGATATTTCTAGCCAGATCCTTCATATGCATCTCATCAGCCCAAGCACAAAACGACTTAACACATGACAGCAATACTTAGGAAGGGTTCTATGTGGAAAGGGAGCTTTTGAATGCCTAAAAAATGATGATCGAACACCAGGATACATAGCAGAAGAAAGCATCTCTTCAGTTTTGGAGAGCCATCGAAATGCTTTCACATGGCCTTTTAGGAACGGTCACCTGCAGGTGGATGTTAAATAGTCAAGGCTCCCCCGACACCAGACAATACAAATGAGGGAAAGTTGCGAGAGATCTGAGAGCATTTTTAAAGAAAACCCCAAAAGTCTGTTCTTGGATAAGTGGCCCCAGTTTTACACGCACCCAGACATACTAATTAAACAAATGTGTGCATACGCCCTCAACTTGAGATCCCGGACATGGAACTATTAAGTGGCGATATTAAGATTTAAGTACATTCACTTGAACTAACTGAACTTCTGTTTCAGATAACGGGGCCACAAAATTCCTGGAATTTACCTTTTCTTCTTATTTTTCTTTCTTCTGAACTTAAACCCCAGTTCACCTAGAGGTTTCAGGATTCTGGGAGATCTGATTTGCCTAAAAACGAGGTCAAGAGAAGCTCTCTCTGTTTATAACCAGAAAGAGCACGTTCACTGGTGAGAGAAAGATCTTCATGGTTCAGCTCTACGACACCCATGGCAAATGAAAGGGAAGTTGGTGGCACAATGTACTTAGGAGATCTGCTTTGGATGTGTACTATTATCTTCTTGGTTGGTAGCCTAGTTTGTGGTTTTTCAGGAAAAGTACTGTAAAGATCAATATCTGCTTCCACGTTGCTACTCCTTTGGTTTCCACAATCCAGGATACAGGCCTGCCTGTTTCTCTGTTTGTCTCCTTTGGGAGACTCAAACTTCATTTATTAAGTTCGATCGGCCTGGGTTGACGCAAAGAAATGTCCAAGTCTACTCAAAAATAGTGATGGAAAAAGCATTAAAGAAAGAAATCAACAAAAATAGTGGGAGAAAAGAAAAAAAAATAAGGAAGTAAGGAAAAGGAATGATTAGTGTCAATATGCTATTTTAACTGAGAATTTTAAAGGGGGTGAAACATTGAGAACTCAACGTAATGGCCTGGAAAATAAACTCAGATTAAGAAATGTCAGATTGGAGGGTAATCTTGATGGGCTGGACGTAAGAGAAGCAGTGCCCTTCCCCCACCCCCGTGGAGCATTGCAGAACTCCTCAGATGAATACTTTTTCATTCCTTCCACAAGCCAGATCTTAATTTCCCTAAAGCCTGATGCTTTGACCAGTAATCTGTATTTTATACGTAAGATGAGAAATCCTTGCAGGAGAAAGGCAAATGTCTTAACTTCCTCTGGCCTCTGATGATTTTTTGCTTCTGCGGAGAAGCTGACACAGCCACCACTTTGATTGTTTCGATTTCAGAGAGCTTAAACCCAAGTTATTAGGAGTTCTAAACATTATGAGTCCAACGCTTATCTAGCTGACGCGAGTTATCATATTTAAAGGATATACTTCCTTGAACTGTTATCTTTATCGGCACAAGACTATGGCGAATCAAAAGAACTTTTGAGTAGAAAGGGGGAAAATGTCTTGGAGAAGAAATGAGATGCAAGACATTTTCTTCATTCATGATCCTACCTGGAGATTCCCAGAATCCTCCTGGAGTTGCGGTGGGTGGAGGGCCTTTTATCAATGGGATTTTTCATGGACTGTTTACATCCCGTGAATAACAGATAACAGTAATTGAGCATTTGCTCTCAATGCCAAACACCATTCTAGGTGCTTTATATGTACAAATTCAATTAGTCTTCCCTACAATCAAACCATTTTAAAGATGAGACCAGCAAGGCTAGGTCACTGCCTGAGGTCACACACCTCTTAACAAGAGAGGCAGGATTCATATCTGAGTTATTCTGACTCCAGAATCCACGCTCAACAACCACAATACTGTGGTGGTCCCATTATATGAAGATACCGGAGTTTTTTAAATAATCTATTTCTGGCCATTGGTGGGAAGATATATTCATTTACCGGGGGAATAGTTGTGTTAGCAGGAGGAAGTCTCCTCTCTGTTACCCATTTATTTCATAAAATGAGTTTCAATACAAACCAAGTCAGTCTTCACACTGCCAAAAAGATTGCAGTAAGGTGTGGGGAGGGTGAGGAAGAAAAGCACGCGTTGAGAAGAGACTGTGTTATCTCCCTGGTCCGACACGGATCAAGTATATGTTCCTTTCGAGAAAAAAAAAAAAATGGAAATAAAATTTAAGGAACTGGTTTTTATTTTTTTCATTCATTTTCTTCTTTGCGACATAATGGCTGGTTTAATTTACCCAGCAGCGGGGAGTGATAAAAAAGAAATACTTTAACAAAGAGCGCGGAAGAAACGTGTTTTGAACCCCGAAGTCAGAAGGTGTGAGCGGCTCCTGTGTACCAAGAGCAAGCTGCCCAGAGAGGAGAAGAACGAGCTGGTCGCCACACTCAGAGCAAAGGGAAGCACTGTGTCTCTTGACGTGATGGATGTCCCCGCACCACGGGGTTAGAAGTAGCATCTGTTTCTGCCACCCAAAGAATGATTTACACAGCCTGTCCACATGGTTGTGACCTAGCCGGTGTTCCTTGAAGGGTAGAGAGTGCAGGTGGGCAGACGGGAGAGGAGGTTGAAGCAAAGAGGAAGAGATTCGCTGTCCCCTCCTCTAACCCCAGTAAAGTGGAGCGTTGTGCAGAATCAGGGACCCAGTAAAGGAATAAAAGAAGCAGCCTGGGAATGGCCGCCTCCAACCCAACTGCTGTTAACACCCCTCCCTTTCTCCTTCCCGCTTTGCAAGGTACCACGTTTGCCGTAAAAATGGAAGAAAATGCCCTGGTGATTCTGAAAGCCCTAACTGGTGAGGGGGGAGGGCACCTAAAGTAATCACAGAAGTAAGAGCTTGGAAAAAAATATTAAAAGCCATGGAATCCCACAAGAACGGCAACGGCTGTGCATCTTGGATGCCGTCACTTAGGGTCCAAGGAGAGCTTAGCTTAGATCTCTACTTTCTACATCAATATGAGGGAAAGGTATGGTTTTTTCTCTTTTTACACTAGTTTCTGGCTATGTGAGAAGAACTCCTGGCAATCTTGCATGAGGAGAAATGGCTTACATAACTTCGGATGTTACCTCTGCTGGGAGGGGACAGTGCGCTTGCAATTTTTTTAAGGTATTTACTTGTGAGGTCACAGGTTAAACCCATGTTTGCCGAGAATCGTGGGAGAGGAAAATACGGCCGTGCCGTGATTCTTACGGTGGGCTAAGAATCCAGATTATGTACCTAGAGACACGGGCACGGCCGGTACAAGGCCTCCCCGCAGATATCTCTGTTTGTGAAATGCAGCAACATTTGCAGATGCTTTCCAGCAGTGGGGATTCATGGGACAGTGGTGTTGACCCTTCCTTCGGCACCGACACAGCACCAGGCTTGACGGCCTGCATGTAGGGATTTGAGACTTTTATTTATTTATTTATTTAAAAAAATTTTTTTTTTACCGTTTATTTATTTTGAGACAGAGAGAGACAGAGCATGAATGGGGGAGGGGCAGAGAGAGAGGGAGACACAGAATCTGAAACAGGCTCCAGGCTCTGAGCTGTCAGCACGGAGCCCGACACGGGGCTCGGACTCACGACCGCGAGATCATGACCTGAGCCCAAGTCGGACGCTTAACCGACTGAGCCACCCAGGCGCCTCAAGGGATTGGAGACTTTTAGATGCCGCAGAGTGCAAACCATTATTACCCCTTGTCATTTTTTAAATTATGGGATTACACAGAGCAGCCCTTATGTCGGATTGCACACAAAGCCTCCCAATGGCATTTTATTTCATGCTTTACGGTGTAGTAAGATTATGATCAACTCTATGTAAATCCCAAGAAAGAGTAGAACTTTTTTTCGTGCGAGACACGAGGTTGCCTCTGGCTTCTGCTCTGGCCGGTACCATGCCAACGGACCGCAGGGGGTGAGGAATTAAAATTCCAAAGATTTCAATTTTTGCAAGGTGTGTTCAGTCTATAGTTTCCAAAAGTACGCGTTTCATGATTTTATCATTAAATTAACGCCCATTCATTAAAATATAGGGAAAATAGGAACGAATACAAATTTCTTTTAAAGAGTCAAGGACCTCAACCAGTTCTTCAAGTAGTCAGAGGCGGAAGCCAAGTTAGGAATCCACAGACTCTGATTTCAAAGCTAATGTTTTCACTGGATCATACCTTAGAGTTTAACTATTTTAACATTTTGCTTTTTTTTCATTTAACATTGTGCCAAAAGGATGTTTGATGTAAAACTTCCTTAGAGGGAGGCATAACATTCTATCTCATACTCCAGAAGTGTTTCTGGACTTCTAAAAGTGATGTCTTGTGGAACACCATTGTCGAAGGTGAAGGTCAAGGATGCAGGGGACTCCACTGTGGCATCTGGTCCCTGCTGGAAACACAGCTTTTGTGCAAGGACCCGCTCTCCTCAACCTGGGCTAGGGTTTTGCAGAGTCAGTAGGAGGGGCAAGGACCACACCTGTCTTTCTTTATAGGAAGTCAGAGGATGATTTAGTAGGTTTTGGTTGGGAGGGAGGAGACAGCATTCTTGACCCAATGTTTAAATAATAAGGGAAAGAAATGGAAACTCATTTCCTTGGGGATCTCTGAAGACAGGAGAAAGTCTCATCCATCCAGCAAGATTAAAGTGTGTCTCCACTCAGATGAGTAGATAAGCGTGTCAATTAGTTGTTCCTAAGCTTTAGACCTATAGGAAATGGAAAGCAAGTAAAAACAAACAAACAAACAAAGCAAAGCGAACAGGGTAACTCAGCCTAATACTCTGAAAAGCCAAAGTTGAGTAACACTAGCACCCGGGTTATCCTAGGATGTGGATTTCACGATGGAAGGACTGGAAACCCTTCATTCTTCCTAGGCTTCCATCCACCTCCTCCTCGGATGGGTGTCTCCCCGCCTGGTGCTCCTCTCTCCCCTCCGGAAGCTGTCTGTCTGTTCCTTCAGCCCCTGTTTCTGTACTGCCCAATTTCCTTCCAGGAAATCACTTCGCTCCAAGAAAGACAGACGGTTTCCTTGTCATGGATACACCTCACATGTAGATTCACTCTGAAGTATCAGACTCATTTTACAGCTCGTAAATTAATTTCAAATTCAGTCTCTGGCAAAGCTTTTGCGGCCAAGAGCGGCAGCTCAGATCACGTGCCCCCAGTCGCCCCCTCCTCTGCGCCCATCAGCGAGATCTATTTTCTCTACAGAAGCACATGCATTGCCCCATGCTGACAGTCACTTGTTTTAGCATTGGCTAATCACCAATATGTTCTGTTAAGTGAGATTCATAGATGCTGATTACATTTATTGCATAAATTACTTCATTATTAAAATCAGGTCATTTGAGCCCCCAAACCATTAACATGAAGGTTATTAACATAATTTCATAAGCTAATAAATCAAGCACAGGAAAGGAATTAAAGGGTTCTTAGTGATAAGTGTTTCTTCAGAGATTAAGGAACACAATTTTCTTATGCATATATTAACATTTTATGAGTGGATTCGTGCAAGAGCAGTTTTTTTCTGTCTGCACACATGACTCACAGTTCGTCTTCATGCTCGCCCTCCGAAGCTCATTTTCAGAATTAAGGTGTTTTTTTTTTCCTTTCAAATAACTGTAGAGCAGTTTTCAACTGAATCCATTAGCCGTCTGTAATATGCACCACCTATGAAACTCTTATCTTCTCGCACTCCTTAGGCTGCAAAATCTTTGGAGTGAGGGTGGGGGGAGGCAAGGTAAAGGTGGAAGGAAAAATAACTTGGATTGGTGTTAGATAATGCGATTTTCATTCTAGGTGAATTTCAAATGGATTCCTCGTCTTCAGACGTTCTACTGAAGTTCTAATTATCTCTCTAATTACAACACATACTGAGGTTAAGTGTTCTTATCAAATGGTGCATTAAAAATGGGTTTTATTCCCAGGCTGGATCTAATAGTTTGAGATACTGGCCTGAACACACAGAAATTGGTTCCTTCGTTCATTCCACTTACCAGATTGTGAAAGATTCTGAGGGTCGGAGCCATCGTTATCCAGTGCGATGATGTTGCCTAGAAACGGAGATAAGTTCCAATGTAAATTAGACTATAACAACTTTATCCTTTGTGCAATTTGTGTAATGTTTTTAGCAAATAGCAACTGATGGGTCATAATTGAAATACGTGGAATGTTGTTAGCAAGCCTTGGCTGTGATTTTACAGGAGAGTTTGTGAGATGGGTGGGACTTGACAGTTCTAAGAACAAATGAAAGGAAAAAAAATAAAGAACAAATGTAGTGGCCATGCCATACCTTTCCTCTAAATCTTAAGTGACTACAGGTATTCCCTTGAACAAGATACGAACTTCCCTGGACCTCCTCCTCCCTGCCTGCTTAAAAAAAACAAAACAAAACAAAAACAAACAAAAAAAATCCCCTCATTGCTCTTGGGATAGAAAAACTTTTCTCAGCATGGTCTACAACCCCCACATGGTCGGGTCTGCCTAGCCTATTGGTCCAGCCCTCTTCATAGCTGGCTCGCTATGGTGCTTGCTTTTCATTTTTCATAAGCAGTTTGTGAGTTCAAGCCCCACGTTGGGCTCTGTGCTGACAGCTCGGAGCCTGGAACCTGCTTCGGATTCTGTGTCTCCCTCTCGCTCTGCCCCTCCCCTCCTCACGCTCGGTCTCTTTCAAAAAATAAGTAACATTAAAAAGATTTAAATATTTGTCGCAGTTGACATTTTTAGGAAAAAACAATTTTTAATTTTTAATGTGTTTTCATGGTTACAAAAATTAAAATGAAATAAAAAGGTTTATACTAGGCCGTCTTGCTTTGATCCCCATTCTCATATATTCCATTACATCTCCCGTTAGAGGTAAACTTTTTTTTATTAGTTTCTTATTTATCTTTCCAATATTTTTTTTTGCAAGGACAAATGCAAATGTATATCCTAAATATATATCTTGTTTTCCTCCTTTCTAACACAAAAGATAACATACTTTGCACTTGGTCTATGTCATGCTTTTTCCTCCCTGACAAGATACTCTGGAGCTTATTCTGTGTTGAGACATAAAGAACCTTTCTCCTTCTTTTTATAGCTGCATAGAATTCCGCTGTGTAACGCTTCCATTGTTTATGGAACCAGTTCCTTATGCTGGCAGTTAAATTGTTTTTGGTTTTTTACTGTTACACGTAGTGCTGCAGTTAATAACCCCTTGTGTGCACGCATGTGTCTCCCTGTTATGCGTATGCAGGTTCCTTCTGGAGCAAAGACCCACAAGTAGGATTGCCGGGTCAAGGATAAACGCATCAGTAATTTTGGTGGCTCTCAGCGTACCACCCTCCCTGTGAGCTGCGAGCGGTTTCCTGTTGTGGCTTCATCAGCAGAACAGGATTGTCCATTTCTCCCCACAGCTTCACAGTCATGTTGTCCAACTTTGTGATTGGGAGGTGAGAACGGGTGCCCGGTGCTGTTTTAATGTGCATCTTTCTGATTTTGAGTAAGGCCGACCATCTTTCCAGGTGCTTCGGGACCATTGGTAGGGTTTCTGTGCAGAAAGTGCGTCTTCAGGTTCCCCGCCCATTTTCTATTGGGGTGGTTAATCTTTTCCTTCCTGTTATCTGGGTGCCTTTTCTTACAGAGATTAGCCATTTCTCTGTGATATGTATTGCCAATATTTCTCCCAGTTTGTCATTCATATGACTTTCCCTATGGGGATTTGGGATAGTTAGTATTTACTTCCCCTGCAAAGACCCTAATACTGGGGCAGGGGGCAAGTCCCACATCTCTTTTGGTGTCACTATTAGCGTCGCAAAACATTAGTTTTTAATCTGTTAAAAAAATGTGAGCTGTGTTATAGGTGGTCTCCAGAGCCCCCTTGTCTCTGCAAGTTTCCAGTACTATTTTCTTACATTCTAGTTTGCTAAGTTTCCTCTGCCTTTCCCTCCCTCTGCCTCCCTGAGCTCCGGCTCTGGGGCACACATCCATTGGGAAGTGTGGGGCCTAACATAATGTTACCTGGGAAGTACCGAGAAAGGCTCCATTCCCCAAGTATTCCACCTAATTTTCATTTGAAATTTCACCATCAGTGATACATTTTTTAAAATATATATGTGTGTGTGTGCGTGCGCGCGCACACACACACACACACACACGCATACACACATATATATATAACTTGAGAGAGAGAGAGTAAGCCAGGGAGGGCAGAGAGGGGGAGGGAGCAATCCCAAGCATTCTCCACATTGCCAATGCAGAGCCTGATGCGGGGCTCAAACTCACAAACTGTGAGATCATGACCTGAGCTGAAACCAAGAGTTGGACGCTTAACCGACTGAGCCACCTAGGCACCCGCCATCAGTGATAAATTCACATTCTGTCTTAATTTCCACTAACTTTGTTCAAGTCTTCTGTCTCCAAGTTTGTCTGCCTGGATCCTGTCTCTCCAACCTCCAGCCCATATGCTGCCTCCAGATGACATTTCTTATAGAATAGTCTCGATCAGGGCCCTTTCTCATCTAACTTTTTCTTGTATTGCCTGTTTCGTTCAATATTAAGCTTTCAGGTCCCTTCCAGACAAGGTCTCAAATGCATCTCATTATGCTCTCGCTGCTACCTTTTGTTCCATCACGTGGACTCCTTGCTTCATCCACCTCGACGCCCTTCTCAGGCTGCTCTTTTGACATGGCATGTCCTCCTTCTATCCCATCTAATTGTCCCTACAAAGTATTTCCCGTTTCTCACCATCCTTCTCTGCAGCTGGGATTGAACTCTGCTTCCCTAAAACCCTCACAATACTTTACGAAGAAAAAAGGTCATCTCCTGTGTTTTTCTTGGAAGGTATGTGCATGGCTCTCTGTCTACCAGAGAGTATGATCTCTTTGAGGGCAGAAAGGTATTCTTTTTCATCCTCCAAGGGTTCTGTATGAAATAGTCTCTAAGGCATTTGTCGGCTAGAAGTGAAGCAATACTGACTCCTGGGATGGGGTAGCAATTTATGACGTACGTAGGTAAGAGTTAGTTTAGCAGATTTGGTTTTTCCTCAAATTATGGTTCATGGAAACATTGTGTACGTCTGTGCGTGCGCATGCGTGTGTACGTGTGAGAGAGGACATGCTCGTGGGAGGGGAACAATACTGAGAGGGAGGGAATGTGTAGAGGTTAGAATTGAGGGGCACCCAGGAGAACACCTTCCACCTGACATTTTGCCAAAAAGCATCTCTGCTCATTTCTGAAGTAGTCTACCTCATTGTCCTTCCAAATTATATCTTTCCCATCTTTCTGATTTGGGATAAAATTTATCCATGAAAACTTTTCTAGTGAACTCACCACCACCAGCCACCTGGCATCACTCTGATAGGTTAATATGTTCTGTGTGGGCGTGTGAAGGCATTATTGATGCAGTCTAATACAGCGCGAGGCTGTCTTTTGTCCATCTCATCTCCTCTTTGGATTGTCCCTTCTGATAGAATTTCCTATTTAATCTTGTAGCCTTTCTAGAGAAATAGCTCACGAATATTTGATCGTGAAAGATTTCTTCAGGCTATGTGAACAGGACAGAGCCCGCCTCCTCCATGACCGCCTGGAATGGAGATTACATCTCCCAGGCTTCCTTGCATCTAGGTACGGCCATGTGACTAAGTTCTGGTCAAGGAGATGTAAACCCAAATGGCTTTTGAGGTCAGAAGTTTCACCCTTTTGGACCCTTTCTCCTTCCAGCCAAGGGGAATGCCAAGGTAATGGGTGAAGCTTAGGCAACCATCTTATATGCTGAGGTGGAATCCCTATGCTAAAAATGACCGTGGAACGAGATACAAAGAGCCTGAGTCTATGATGACTTTCTGAAGATGCACTTCCAGACTACCTACCTCCAGACTTTTTTTTAAGTTTATCTATTTATTTTGAGAGAGACAGAGACAGCACACGTGCAGGAGGGGCAGAGAAAGAGGGAGACAGAGAATCCCAAGCAGGCTCTATACTGTCCATGCCGAGCCCGATGCGGGGCTTGAACCCACGAAACCGTCAGATCATGACCTGAGACGAAGCCAAGAGTCAGACACTTAACCGATTGAGCCAGCCGCGTGCCCCCTGCCTCCAGACTTCTCACACATGAAAGAGAAGGAAGGCTTCTGCGTGTTGTATAGGTCTTCATGATTTAGGGCTTCATTATTCACAGCCAAACCTAATCCCAATTGAATATAGTCATAGGAAAGAGCAGAGGCTAGAGAATTACAAAGAACCCTTGAGCAAGACCCAAATTGATGCTCCACCCAGATAATAATATGCAAATATACATTACATACAAATATACAAATATACAAATCATTACAAGGGAGAGGAAGAAGATCAAAAATCGTGTGCTAAAGGGCATCTTCCCTTCTCCTTGGTGAGAGCAGAGAATGTGCCCCCAGTGCAGTTCTAATACTCTGGAAGGGCAGGGAGTACCAGAGAACTGAAGTGTGAGCAAGAGGAAAACCGGAAGGTACTCAGGAAGCCAGAATGTAATGTGTACTGGCCTTTTAGGCTACCGGGAGGAGACTTCAAAACATAGGAGATGGAGATTTTGATCACATGGTCCCTTCATTCCTCAACTACAGAACTAATAGTTTTGTTTATGGCAATTAACATACCAATATAAGTTTTTAGTGGGGCGCCTGGGTGGCTCAGTGGTTTGAGCGTCCGACTTCAGCTCAGGTGATGATCTTGTGGTTCCGGAGTTCGAGACCCGCCCCGCCCCCCCTTCCCCCTGTCGGGCTCTGTGCTGACAGGGTGGAGCCCATTTCCGATCTTGTGTCCTTCTCTGTCTGACCTTCCCCCACTGCTTCTTTCTCTCCATCTCTCTCTCTCTCTCTCTCTCTTAAAATAAATTTTAAAAATAAGTTTTTGATAATAATACCTCTACTTATTTAAGCTATTCCCAGGAGTTTTAAAGAAGAAAACAAAAAAATAAATAAATAAATAAATAAATAAATAAATAAATAAATAAATAAATAAATAAAAATTTTAAAAAAGAAGGAAGAAAACAAAAAATTCCAGCCTGGCATTATTCCACAGAGCCAACTCTGCTCACAGAAACTCTTTCCAACAGTGTAGAGACATGGGCGTTATGTTCCGGGAGAGAAACCGAGGTCCAGAAAGGAAAGTGATTTACCCTAAACCAGCCACCTGCTTCATTAATAACAGGATTAGGCTCTAAACTCCCCCCTCGAGGCTCCTAAGCCAGTTCTCGTCGGTACCATTTTATCAGCCCCTAATTCCCTGTCCAACAGGAATATCGGTTGTGCCATGGAAAACCGGGGGGAAGTGGAATGGAACATTCCTCTTTGCCATAAGGTCACAGGTGACCAAACACCGAACTCTCATCTACCACCCACAAAAGAGAAGGTTGGCTTTCAAAACGTTTGTCGTTTTGAAATGGAGTCGGCTGCAAGAAATCCTATGGAACGGGAGATACGCTTCTTCCCAGGCTCTCTGCCCCAGCGCTTCAGGAAAAGTGGTCCGTCTCAGAATCTCAGGTTTTTAACACTGAAAGAAACCTCTTAGTCCAATATATAAATAATCCAATCCCCTCATTTGTAAATGAGGAAAATTGAGGTCTTGAGAGAAGGAAGATTGTGCCCAAGGTCGCAAAGCTGGTTGAGGTTTTAATAAGTATCTCTTCCATTCCTTTCATGTCTTCGCAGGACAGATTAAAAAGAAATATTTTTTCCTCCCCTTCTGTTTTCCCAGCCACCAGGCATTCCAGATGAGGCCCCCATGGTTGGAATCATAAATATGGCATAACAAAGTACCACTATATACAATTTATCAACTGATGATTTTTTATTTTTATTTTTTTTTACCCTGTAGGAACAGAATGTATCACAACCACTCATTCTTTTGCCCTTTTGTTGTCAGCTTTTTATGCATGGGTTGAACTGGCTGTTCTTTGCACTGAGGTGTGTGTTTGAAGATGTCATGTGTTAATGGCTAATTAGTAGCATTTCAGAGCAGAAGTAGACCTTGCTAACACAACCAAGTTTCTGTGTCGCAGTGATGCAGGGTACAGCTGCTGCTTTTAGGCGTCAACAAAGCCCAACACAGTGGAGACATTACCCAGGCCTGGGAGAAGTCTCCTGAGAGAGGCCAGCGACTCATCTGGAGCCTGCCAAGTCGCTGTGTTGGCCACTGGTCTGAGCAAAGCACTAGATGCCTGAAGGCCCCTGGTCACCCAGCACAAGCTCCCAACACCTCGGACAGTTATTCACATGGAACAAACGGCAGGCACTGAAAGAGACAGCAAGTACTTGTGAAAAGAACCATAGAGCCAAGAGAAAGAAACTGAATTGTCGCCACCACTCCACCTGCAGCGGGGGGGGATGTCCCCACCCCATCCCCCTGCACTGTCAGTATTGTATTTGGCCGGGCTTTTCGTTCCTGGGACGGAAGTCATGAGGCAAGAGTGCAACGAGTAATGAAATAGCATGCTTTGCGGGGAGGAGGAGAGATACTGTGGAATTAATGTAAGATAACGAGGAGGTGATCAAATCCACATCGAGGCTGCATAATCTATCTGATGCACTACTATGGGATCACCGGCACATCAGATATCAAAGTTCCCTTTGATCATCCCAGGGAATTCAATATGTTACCTTCACTGAAATTGATTAGAATGTAGCTGCTTTCACTTTTCGTTTTAGACGCTGAGAATGAGCAATGAGCTTGCTTCTCGAGCTTTACCTCAGAAAAACACCCGGTATTTATTCTGCACCAGCTCAACAGGCACGGGCCTGTGCTCAGATTCGGGGACGAGAGTTTGCACCTGCACGATTCTTGGAGTACGTTTAAGGCATCGTGCAAATTCATACAAATGCCCCATTGAGGACCAATTCTGGTCCAGGCGAAGAAGGCAGTTTTGACATTCCTATTTTGAGATTGCCACTTGGTAATTGCCACCTTCACTCCATTTTTTCTTTTTTTTTTTTTCCTTCACAGGAATACAAAAATTTCTGAACTCTTGTCACTAGTGTTTAATGAAAACTAATAGAAACGGACTGTGATGCAGAACACAAAGAATATAATTGGTTTCACAATTACTTAATGCTCCTAAAAAACAAACCATAGGGACTTGTAGTTAAACGTGGCAGATAGAAAAAAAAAATTTGACTATACGTCCAATCCCTCTCAAACTCCCACTAAGATGACAGTAACAGAAAGAAAAGGCAAACATCAATAAGGACTATGTGAACAAAAGAGGAAATGCGATATTTTGAAAGCCAGAGAGCAGGATATGTAATGACTGACTGACCAGGGCAAGCGAAAGCTGGAGGGTGAGCGCCAGGAGGGGTGAAGTCAAACTCCAGGATTGATGGGGCCGCAGACGTCTGGAGAGGCTCAGCAATATGGCACTGGCCGCCTCGGAAGGGTCGCGGGCAGGACTGGAACCGGGAGGAGAGGTGAAAAGTCTGTTTAAGGGGTAGATCCACCTAGATCTCCTAGAGTGTCCCTTCCCTACCTCGTGTAAGACAGGAGGTTCACTCTCAAAAGAGGTTGAGCAAGAAGTTCCTGGACTGGGGACCACTGGGCACAGCTGGCACCCCAGGAGACCGAGGGGGCGTGTGCAGACCAAACACTGGCATCACCAGCACCACTGTGCTCCTGCTCCTGGATTGCGGGCAGCCGGGCACATGCACTGGCAGGAGAAAGGAGGCTTCCTTTTGAATAAGCTAATCTTCCCAGGAGAAAGTGTCTACAGATACCGTGGCAACTAGGGTGAGCAGAATAGTGTCCGCGTCCTAGTCCCCGAAGCCAGTGAGTGTGTTAATTACATGGCAAAGAAGAATTAAGGTGGCTAATCAGCCGCCTTTGACGTACGGGGTGTCCTGGGTGACCTAGGGGGACCCAGCGTAATCACCAGGTTCTTAAAAGTAAAAGAGGGAGGCAGAAGGGGTCGGAGTGATGTGACGTGAAAGGCATGGACCTACCATTGATGGCTTTGAAGATGGAGGAAGGGACCCAAACCCAAAGAATACGAATGGCTTCTAGAGCTGGGAAAAGGATTCTTCCCGGGAGGCTCCAGAAAGGAATGCAGTCCTCCCGACACCCTAGTTTTAGCCCAGTGAGACTGTGTTAAACTTCTGACCTCCAGAACTGTGAGATAATTAAAATGGGTGGCTTAAAAAAAATTTTTTTAAGTTTATTTATTTTGAGAGAGAGAGAAAGAGAGCACAAGCAGGGGAGGGACAGAGAAGGAGAGAGAGAATCCCAGGTAGATGCCACGCGATCAGCGCAGAGCCCAATGTGGGGCTTGAGCCCACAAACTGCGATCACGACCTAAGCCAAAATCAAGAGTTGGAGGCTTAGGGGCACCTGGGAGGCTCAGTCGGTTAAGCATCTGACTTAGGCTCAGGTCATGATCTCATGGTTTATGAGTTTGAGCCCCAAGCCAGACTCTGCGCTGACAGCACGGAGCCTGCTTCTGATCCTGTGTCTCCTTCTCTCTCTGCCCCTCCCCATTCATTCTCTCTCTTTCTCTCTCTCAAAAATAAATAAATAAATAAATAAACATTAAAAAAGAGTCGGACATTTAACCGACTGCATCACCCGGGCACCCCAAATGTGTTGCTTTAAGGGGCCGAATCACTGGGGGCTTCCTACGCTGCAATAGAAAACTAATGCAGATACTGACTAAGGGGGGGGTTCCAATACCAGATCAGTGAATCCCATCAGTTGCAAATCCCACCCCTATTCTCTGGGCTGCCGTTAGCTTTTTAGAACATCCAAGGAATAATGGATATGTGAAGGAAATATCTAACATTAAAGGCAAAACAACGAGGAAAGCATTGATGGTCAACCTGGTACTTTCACCTGCTGCTGGAATGCAGGCCTCACCAGAACTGCTCCCGGAAATAGTTTTGGAGGCCCTCACAGTACTGCGGGATTCCCTGGTTGTGATTCAGAAAGCAGGGAATTCAGTGCAGAAGTACGTTGAAAGCACACCATGGGTCCAGTCATTGCAGATGACATGTGTCCCCTATTAGAAGGGAACAAAGATTCTTAAGGAAACAATTCTGTCGCTACGTAAAGAGCAGCAGAGACTCCAGACACGGTGGGAGATGTGCACAAGACAGCTCATACTATTGTATGAGAGAATCCCTATGATGGGAGAGTCCATGAGAAGAAGCCTAAGAAAGAAGTTCCAAAGAAGAGGTACAAGTCCTCCAAAGTACCTCTGGCTCAGAAGAGAGATCATGAACCTCAGCGGGCACGCTTCCTCAGAGCTCAGGAGCCAGCCAAGCCACAATTTTCTGGGAAGATTGTTCAGATAAAGGCAAACTTATTGACCAAGCAGCTAAGTAAAAAGAACAAGGAAAAAGGAAAAAAGAAAAGAAAGAAAAGCCTTCATAAAACAGTTTTAAAATAAGAGAAAATTAAGAAAATAAGTGTCTCTGTAAAGGATACCCAACAGGTGTCCCAGAATAAGGTGGAAAATTTATTGGACTCAGCGTCTACAAGCCTACAGCAGGAACAGAAGACCCCCAATGAGATACATCATTGTATTTTTTCAGAAGTCCAGTAATACAGATGATTCCTCTGGAAACTTCTCAAGAAGAAAACCTGATGAGGGACCAAGGATCGGGCATCAGATCCCAGAGGCTTAAAAACACCTGAACACTTCTGAAGAAAGTAGTTTCCCCATGGAATTTCCATCCAAGTAGGAGAGCTTCTTCAGCCATTCAAAGTCTCAAAAAGTTGCCTCCCATGCACTTGTTTTTCAGGAATCTACTAGACGTGATGTTCCTCCAAGAAAGAAGACATTCTTAGCCAAGAAACAGGGCATTCTAAATAAAAAAGTAGCCAAGGGAAGGTCAGAATGATTACTATGTAGCAGGCCCAAAGAACACCCAGTCCAGATTGGCATAGAAGGACAGAGAGCTCAGAAGGGATGACTCCAAGGGGGTGGTGGAGGGAGAGGCATCCGACAGTTCATCTGTTTCGCTTGCCCTTAGGAGATGCATACTTACTGAAGAGAGTTTCCTTGGAGCTGAATTAGTGGTAAGCACCTTGGAAGACTAAGCAAACAACTCAAAACAAGACAATTATTTACTCTGAGGATCAGAGCAGAAATCCGTACATGTAAAAGAAAATGTAATCCTAGTTTGGTATGAGATCTAGTGAAACGTCCAGAGTGACAATAGGGCAAATACTGAACACCGATTTAATCCCAGTTGATGATGCCTGATATGCTCATGGCTGTGGAAAGAGAACAGTGGTGAGGGGCGCAGATGTGTGTATATTCCATTTGTCGCGCTAGATTGCGAGAGTGACCGCAATTGTCTTCTCCCTGTGTCCTTCACAGCGTGAGGCATAGCATCTCCGTCAAGAGGTGGAGTTTATTTTTCCTGCCCTCAAACCCAGCTGGCCTTCTGTCGGAATGCAGTGGGGACTACCAGTTCTGAGCCTGGTCCTCAAGAAGCTTCGTGGGCACCTGCACCTGGGAGCCCTGACCGTCCTCTGTGTGAGCGAGCCCGGCACAGCCTGCCAGGGGATAAGAGGCCCCAGTGGAGTGCGGGAGAGCGACCCCAGCCGAGGCCACTCACGCCGGCCGGCCCCCAGCCAGCCCAGTAACGGGCCACAGCTGCATGAATGAGCTCAGCCAAGTCCAGAAGGATTGCCCAGCCCCGCCCAGCCCAGTCCAGCCTGGTTCAACTGCTGATCCTCGGCATTGTAAGTACATACATGGGTGCTTTAAGCCACTATGTTTCGAAGTGCTTGGTTGCACGGTAAAAACTAATTGATATTTTGCGTATGTGCGTGTGTGTCTACGGGAAGCCGTTAATGCACAGACTAAGTTTTTGTGTTCTGTAACGGGGAATCACTACATCTGCCTAAGTCTGGAAAATCAAGCCATACAGTGGAAGCAGGTCATTTAGGAACACGGGGACAAAACAGTGAGTAGATTCTCAAGTGGATATCCGAGGGATGTCAGGAGGGGCCAAGCAGAGGACTGTGCTTTTTCATCAGAGGCTTTTTAGAACGGTTTGAGTTTTGAAAATTATGTACACATTTCACTTGGATAAAACTGCCAACCAAGTGGAAACAGAAAAGTAACTGAACTCCCAAGTTATTGATAGTCAGCTGGTGTAGAGCGTTCGCCATTGCCAGCGATAGTCATGTGTTCAACACATGCCCTGGTGGCTAGAGGAATTTCCTGCTAAGACATTCCCACAACCAGCCCCATTTTCCCTTTTGATTAGTATTCAGTCTTCGTGCTCACATACTTGTGGTTAGTACACAGCGGGAGAATTGAAAACAGCACATGGAAAAGTTGGACGCAGGGTCTCAGACACTGCAGGTGTTCTCCAAGCTGGTAGTCTCCGTTCTAATGGACGCAACTAAGGACCGCAAACATCAAAAATAATGGAGTGCTGGCCGCCGCCAAAATCAGGGCCTGGAAAAATCGGTCATTAAAAATTATTCTGTGGTTTAAAAAAAAAAAAGATTATTCTGTGGTAACACTGTTGAATTGGCATGATTAAAAAGTGGAGCAAATCACCATTATTCAACATGGAGCAGCGGTGCTGTAAAAACCAAACACTCCATACACACACATGCACGCGTGCGCACACACACACACACACACACACACTGTGGCAGCAGAAATGGCTGTCGTCAGATGATCACGCTCTTCTTCCCTGATACTACTCTCTTGCCTTACGTGTATTTTTCTCTTTGCAATTCTTATTATCACGTGTGTTTATGAAATTCTCTCTCCTGTGTTAGGTTGGGAAGAATTAAGCGATACCTAGAAAAGATACACAGAAGGTAAAAGCAAGAGACTAAATACCACGCGATGTGTTTACCGGTCAGAACCGGCTAGGGAATGTCGTAGCAGCCGAAACCCCCAAACCTCTGTGACTTAACATCTCAGGCTGCATACCCAACGTTGAGTCTTCAGGAGGACCCTCGTTGTGCAAGTCACTCAGGGATCCGTGCTGATCTGTGCTGGCCGTGATCGCTTCCTCTCAAAGCTGACCGGAAGTGATGTTCATCGTATGTCATTTGCCGTCTTCACAGGGCTCTCTCTGTATTCGAAAGAGGGAGAAAATGCCATTCCGCCATGTGCCCAGAAGGAGAAGTGGAGCATTTGGGACACATTCCAACTCAATCTGGGATTCTTCCTGCTAGTCAACATTTTCATACCTCACCTGGAATATAAACTAGCTATGTTTATTTTTATGCAAAGTATAGGAACTTTCCCTAGACATGGTTTACCCCAGAAAATTATTGTACTTTGAAGGCAAGACCATGAAGCTGGCTAAAGAGGGAGGGCCTGGGAGGTTATATGAGGTACGAAAGTTATGTAAAGTAATGTGGTTTCCTTTTTCTTCTTCTTGCGGTTTAATGGCACAGCACAGGATTTGCAGACCAATACCAGTCTTCCTTAAGTGGTTTCTATAACAAGATAATTTTATTTCACCTAATCACTAACCAATTTACTCTTGCTTCCAAGTGCAGCCTTCTTTTTGCCCAATTTCTGAAGATTGTGAATTTAAGCAAACACCACTTTCTGCCCAGGAAATGACCCAAGGTGGTCTGGAAGTAGAAATGCTAATGCATGAACGAGAAAAACGTATTCATCTAAATCTCAGGGCAACAGTTGTGCTGCCAGCAGGAGAGGTTAAGGTGAGCAGGGCCTATCGATCTAGAGGATCTAAGTACAGTCTTCAGATGAGACATGTGGAACGGGGAAGGAGCAGAGTATGTGTGCACCTCTGGGGACTAAGGAAGGAAACCTATGTGCCAGCAGTTATTTGGGAAGAACCGCAGTGACAGCACTGGGCCTCTCTCTTGCAGAAAGATGGAAACAGAGAAGCAGGGGTTCCAGATACTTAGCCACAGACCCAAAGCCGTTTGACCTTGTAGCTGCAAATATGTTGTGCATCATATCCAAGTCTGCTTACACCTCTTTGCTGAAAATCCAAACGAGCAGAAGGCTGAAATAATCAGAACTCGTTACTGCGCTGGAGGGTGAAAGCACGCATGGCAAGTAAACCAGTTGAAATCAGGAACACGTTCAGAAGAAAGGCAGATCCAGAACGTTACAGGGTTGGGACTGATTTCAGCCCATTTCTTAACCTCTCTAAAACACATGGCACATTCAGGCAGGAATAAACTCCACCAGGATGAACCACTTACCTGACTTCGCTCATTTTGAAATCTGAAATCCGTATTATAGAAGGTTCCAACTCGCCTGAATTATAAGTAACGTGGTCTTCAATGTGGGACCTAATGAGATCTGTTGTGAAGATTTGTTGGGAACATTCATACCCGCGAGTATATGCCGTAAACTTCCAACCATCTATTATGGGTCCTGAGAGCACCTTTCATTCCTCCCTCATTAACATGCTGGTGACATAAGACAACCAGGATGCTATTGACCTCAGCCCCCTTATTTTATTTTTATTTATTTATTTATTTATTTATTTATTTATTTATTTATATGTTTTACTTAAATTTTCATTTTGTTTTTTTTAAGTTTATCTTATTTATTTATTTTGAGAGAGAGACAGCATGAGTGGCGGAGGGGAAGAGAGAGAGGGAGAGAGACAGAACCCCAGGCAGGTTCCACACTGCCGGCGCAGAGCCTGATGCGGGACTCGAACTCACAAGCTGTGAGATCGTAACCTGAGTCAAAACCGAGAGTCAGATACTTAACCCACTGAGCCACCCAGGCGCCCCCAGATAAGTGTACTCCTCATCCCTTTCCCCTGTTTCACCCTTCCCCCCCAACAACCTTCCCTCTGGGAACCATCTATGTGTTCTCTGTAGTCAAGATGCTTCTGGCCTCAGGCCCTTTATATTGCAAATGGCAGCTTACTGCTTGTAGATTACTATATCATATATATGCCATCATATAGATATAGATTTGTCACTTGTTCCCTTTAAGCTCCTTTTATACTTGTTTAATTGATTTTTTAGATCAGGGTTTGTCAACCATGGTGCTAGACATTTTGGATGGGTAATTCTTTGTAATGGAGTGGAGGCTGTCCTATGGGTGAGAAGATGTTCAGCAGCATCCCAGGCCTCTACCAAGCAGATGTCAGCGATGCCAGTGTGACAAACAAAAATGCCTCCAGACATTGCCAATGTCCCTTGGGGGCCAAAATCACTCCCATTTTTTTTTTTAATTGCCAGCATTTTTTTGGAGTGAATATTTTTTTTAATGTTCACCTATTCCTTTTGAGAGAGAGAGAGCATGCGCGCATGTGCAGGGGAGGGGCAGAAGGAGAGAGAATCCCAAGCAGGCTCCACACTGAGCCCTACATGGGACTTGATCCCACAAACCATGAGACCATGACCTGAGCCAAAATCAAGAGTCAGACACTTAACCAACTGAGCCACCCAGGTGCCCCGCCAAAATCACTCTCATTTGAGAACCACCAGGCTAGACCACTTCTGTCCAACAGAAACATAATGCAATTCGTAAGTGTGAGCCTCAGAAGTGATTTTATTTATTTTTAAAAATTTTTTAAGGTTTATTTATTTATGTATTTTATATTATTTATTTTTGAGAGAGAGACAGCACGAGCAGGGAAGGAGCAGAGAGAGAGGGAGACACAGACGCCGAAGGAGGCTCTAGGCTCTGAGCTGTCAGCATGGAGCCCGATGTGGGGCTCGAACTCATGAACCATGAGATCATGACCTGAGCCGAAGTGAGACATTTAACCGACTGAGCCACCCAGGCACCCCCTTAGAAGTAATTTTAAATTTGCTAGTGGCTACATTAAACAAAAGCAAGAGCGTGCCCCTCCCCCACTCGTGTGCTCTCACTCTCTTGTGTCTCTCTCTCAAAATAAATAAACATTAAAAAAAGTAAAAAGAAATTAGCAAAATGAATTGTAATGATTTTTAATTTAACCATATATATTCAAAATATTATCTTAATATGTAACAATGTAAAAATTATTCATGACATCTTTTCCATGGTTGTTTTTCTTTATTTTCTTACCAAATCTGTGAAATTTGGTGTGGATTTTGTACTCACATCACACCTCAACTTGGACAAGTGCTCAGTTGTCACATGTGGCTAATGGCTGTCTACCAACAGGACAGCACAGGACTAGATGGCTGTTATGGAATGTGAGTTTGTGTCCCTCCAAGATTCCTATGTTGAGGATGCAGTTCAAGATGGCAGCATAGGAAGCTCCTGAACTCACTTCTTCCCGTGGACATGAAACATCTACAGCCACATATAGAACATTTCCTTCTGGAAAGAACCTGAGAACTAGCTGAATGGCTACTCCATAATGAAGGATAAAAGGGCCACATCGAGACCAGTAAAAAAGACAGAGATGCACTTTTACCAAAAACCCGAACCCCTACTGCAGCAACCCACTGACAGAGGGGCCTTACAAATATGGAACTCCCCCTTGAAGAGTTCTTTGTGGCCCACGTCAAGCACACCCAACCCTTGGGACATGCACTAGAGAGGCAAACCCCCAAAGTCTGGCTTTGAAAACCAGTGGGACTTATTATATCCAGGAGAACCACAGGGCTATAGCAAATGATGTGCCCACTCTTAACTCATATGCAGACTCATTTGTCCCAGGACCCAGTGCAAAAGCAGCAGTTTGAAAAGAGCCCAGACCATATGCGAAGGAGATTCATTTGGCATCTGCCAGAGGAGCAAAAGCCTGTTGGGAAACTCTTCAAGGTTGGATAGCTGACAGGCACTATTTTTACAGTCTCTCTCTACCTTGCTAGGACCCATGTTGGCAGGCACCATTGTTACAGTTTCCCTTTACCTTGCTAGTGCCCATGCAGGAGGGAGCCATTTTTGCGTGCTCACTCTAATTTGCTAGCACCTGCTAGCACCTGCTTGTGGTAGCATCAGAGGTAGTGGGTAAGTTCCCCTCTACTGCACTGCTGCCCAGGTTCCCAGTGGGCAAACACGCCACCTTCCCGGAGCCAGCAGGCATATGCAGCCCACACAGGGGATGCCTCCTGATTGTGAGGGTCTGGTAGCCATGGAGGATTGTGTTTCTGGGCCCCACACATGTGAAAAATTGGACAGATGATTGGAGAGACAATCAAGAATTTGGGCAAGGTTAAGTGATAAGGTTCATCATCCATACAGGGCCACCCCTTCAAGACTGGGAAAGATGGCTGTTTTGCCTAACACATACAAATAAACACAGAGAGTCAAGCAAAATGAAGGAAAAAAGCAATACCTGCCAAATGAAAGAATAAGATAAAACCCCAGGAAAAAAATACCTTGGATGTGGAGTGTCTGGGTTGCTCAGTTGGCTAAGCGTCCAACTCCTGATTTTGGCTCAGGTCATGATCTCAGGATCATGAGATAAAGCTCCATGATGGGTGTGAAGCCTGCTCAGGATTCTCTCTCTCCCTCTACTGCTGGTGCTGTCTTTCTAAAAAAAACAAACAAAAATCAAAACCTCGATGAAACAGATAAATTAATTTACATGATATAGAATACAAAGTAATGGTCATAAAGATGCTCACTAAATTGGGGAAAAGAATGGATGGACACAGAGAGAACTTCAACAAAGAGTTAGAAAATATATTAAAGTACCAAAGATAAGTCACAGAGCTGAAGAATACAATAACTGAACTGAAATATACACTAGAGGGGTTCAACAGCAGACTAGAAGAAGCAGAAGAAAGAATCAATGATCTGGAAGACAGAGAAGTGGAATTCACCCAAATAGAGCAACAAAAAGGACAACAAAAAAAAAAAATTAAAAAGTTCAGATACCTTAAAGGACCTTCAGGACAACATCGAGTAGGTAATATTTGCATTAAAGGAGTCCCAGAAGGAGAAGAGAGAGAGAATGGGGTAGAAAACTCATTTGAAGAAATAATGGCTGAAAACTTCCCTAACCTGGAGAAGGAAACAGACATTCAGATTCAGTAATCCTAGAGAGTTCCAAAAAAGATGAATCCAAAAAGACCTACACCAAGACATATTACAATTAAAATGTCCAAAGATAAAGAAAAAACCTTAAAGGCAGCAAGAGAAAAATAACTTATTACATACAAGGGAACCCCTGTAAGACTGTCATTAGATTTTTCAGCAGAAACTTTTCAGGCCAGAAGGGAGTGGCATGATAAATTAAAGTACTGAAAGGAAAAAAACTTCCAACCAAGAGAACTTTACCTGGCAAAGTTATCATTCAGAATTGAAGGGCAGACAAAGAGTTTTCCAGACAGGCAAAAGCTAAAAAGAGTTCATCATCACTAAACCAGCCTTACAAGAAATGTTAGAACTTCTTTAAGCAGAAAAAAAAGGGCAGTGGTTGGTAATAAGAAAAAATACGAAAGTAAAAATCTCATTGGCAAAGGCAAATATCTATATTTAAAGGAAAGGAGGTTAATTTAATGTTACTATGAAATTTAAAGGACAAAGTAGTAAAAATAATGTTAACTATAGTAATTAGCTCAAGGATACACAAATTTAAAAAGATGTAAAATGTGAAATCAAAAACAGAACATGGGATGGGGAGGGTAAAAATACAGAGCTTTAAAATGCATTCAAAGTTAACTTGATATCAACTTAAAATAGACTGATCTGTGTGTATATTGGCATACACACACACACACACACACACACATATATACACACACATATACGTGAGCCTCATGGTAACCACAAATCCATAACCTATAATACATACACAAAAGATAGGGGCACCTGGGTGGCTCAGTCGGTTAAGTGGCAGACTTCAGCTCAGGTCATGATTTCACATTTCATGAGTTTGAGCCCCATGTTGGGCTCTGTGCTGACAGTTCAGAGTTTAGATAGAGCCTGCTTCAGATTCTGTGTCTCCCTGTCTCTCTCTGCCCCTCCCCTGCTCATGCTCTGTCTCTCTCTGTCTCTATCTCTCAAAAATAAATAAAAATTAAAAAAAAAAAGATCTGTGCAAACTATATATGTTTAAAAAAAAAACAAAAACAAAAAAAAAGAGAAAGAGAAAGGGGTGCCTGGGTGATTCAGTCAGTTGAGTGTCTGACTCTTGATTTCAGCTCAGGTCATGATTCCAGGGTCATGGGATTGAGCCCCACATCAGGCTCCATACTGAGAATGGAACCTGCTTAGGATTCTCTCTCTCTCTCTCTCTCTCTTTCTCTCTCCCTCTCCCTCTTTTCCTCTCTCCCACTTGTGCTCTCTCTCTCTAAACAAAAATGATAATGAGAGAAGAACCTAAGCACAACAGTACAGAAAGCCATCAAACCACAGGGGAAGAAAGCAAGAGAAGAAAAAAGGAACAGAGTAGCTCCACAAAATAGCCATAAAGTAACTATAAATAATTATTTTAATTATTATTATTAAATTATTAAATTAATTATTAAACTAAATATTAAAATTATCAATAATGAGTTTAAGTGTAAAAGGACTAAATTCTCCAATCAAAAGGCATAGAGTGGCTGAATAGGTAAAAAATACAAGCCTCATCTATATGTTATTTACAAGAGGACACACAGGCTAAAAGTGAAGGAATGGAAAAAGATGTTTCATGCAAATGGAAACCAAAAGATGGCTGGGGTAGCTAAATTTATATCAGACAAAATACACTTTAAAGCAAAAGCTGTAGGGGTGCCTGGGTGGCTCAGTCAGTTAGACATCTGACTTTGGCTCAGATCATGATCTCGCAGTTCACTGGTTCAAGCCCCACATCAAGCTCTGTGCTGACAGCTCAGAGCCTGGAGCCTGCATCAGGCACAATTCCATGTCTCCCTCTCTCTCTGCCCCTCCCCCGCTCATGCTCTGTCTCTCTCTGTCTCTCAAAAATAAATTAAAAAAAAAAACATTAAATTTTAAAGCAAAGGCTATAATAAAAGACAAAGATGGGCATTACGTAACAAAAAGGAGTTAATCCAACAAGAGATATTACATTTGGAAATACTTATGCATCCAACATAGGATCATCAAAACATATATAAGCAAATCTTAGCAGACCTAAAGGGAAAAAAATGACAGCAATACAATAATAGTAGGAAACTTAAATACCCTACTCACATTAATGTATAGATCATCTAAACAGAAAATCAATGAGGAAACATCAGTCTTAAATGACACATTAGACCAGATGGACTTAATAGATATATATAAAACATCCCATCCAAAGCAGCAGAATATACATTCTTCTTAAGTGCACATGAAATGTTCTCTAGAATAGATCACATGCTAGGCCACGAAACAAGTCTTGATAAATTTAAGAATACTGAAATCATATTAAGCATCTTTTCTGACTACAATGGTATGGAACTAGAAATCAATTATAAAAAGAAGACTGGAAAAATCATGAATATGTGGAGATTAAGCTGCATGCTGCTGAACAATCAATAGATCAAGAAATCAAAGGAGAAAAGAAAAAAAACAAAACAAAAACCTTGAGACAAATGAAAATGGAAATACAATATATCAGAGTCTATGAGATGAAGCAAAAGCAATTCTAAGAGGGAAATTCATAGTGATACAGGCCTACCTCAAGAAACAAGAGAAATCTCAAATGAACTTGATACCTAAAAGAATTAGATAAAGAAGAACAAATGAATCCCCATGTTAGTAGAAGGAAGGAAATAATGAAGTTCGGTGTGGAAATAAATGAAATAGAGACAAAAAGGACAATTAAAAAGATCAGTGAAACTAAGAGCTAGTTCTTTGAAAAGATAAACAAAATGGGAAAATCTTTAGCCAGATTCACAAAGAGAAAGAGAGAGGGCTTGAATAAAATCAGAAATTAAAGAGGAGAAATTACAACTGATACCACAGAAGTGCAAAGGATTGTAAAAGACCTATGAACAATTATAAGCCAACAAATTGGACAATGCAGAAGAAATGGATAAATCCCTGGAAACATACAGTCTTCCAAAAGAGAATAATGAAGAAAGAGAAAAACTAAATAAACCAATTGCTAGTGAGGAGACTGAATCTGTAATCAATATTCTCCCAAAAAACATTAGTCCAGGACCAAGACAGGACCAAGTCATCAGTGAATTCTACCAAAAATTCAAAGAAGGTTAATACCTATCATTCTCAAACTCTTCGAAAAAACTGAAGAGGTAGGAATGCTCCCAAATGCATTTTATGAAATCAGCATTACACTGATACCCAAACCAGAAAAGGGTACCACAATAAGAGAAAATTACAGGCCAATATCCCTTAGAAACATATATGTAAAAATCCTCAACAAGATCTTAGCAAACCAAATTCAACAAATACATCAGAACAAATGGTATTCAACAAATACACCATGATTAAGTCGGATTTATTCCAGGAATACAAGGATGGTTCAACATCTGCAAATCCATCAACATGATACACCGCATTAACAAAGGATGAAAATTCTAGGATCATCTCAGTAGCTGCACAAAATTAATATGGTGAAACTCTAACCCATGAGGAATGGTATTAGCCAGTGAGTTTGGGAGGTAATTATGTTTAAACGAGGCCATGAGGATGAAGGCCCCATGAAGGGGATTAGTGTCCTTCCAGGGAGGGACTGGAGCTTGCTCTGTCAGCCACGTGAGGGTACAAGAAGACTGCTATTTGCAAACACAAGGAGTGCTCCTACCAGACATCCAAAAGCCTTAATCTTGGACGTCAGCCTCCAGAACTGTGAGAAATAAATGTTTGTTGTGTAGGCCACCAGTGGCTTAGACAAACATGTGTGCACCCATGCATGATGCCTTCTCCCCATTGACTGTGTCTTCTGACACGTTGTCATGATGGAAAGGGAGAGAGGACTCGCGTATTCCCATTTAGTCACTTCATGCCAATTTTGTGTGTGTGCATTTGCACTTCAAGAATTGGCACAATGAGAACTAAAGTCATGACTGACCATCCACCATGCTCTTTGGTTTATCACAAAAAAATTATATTCAGGCTGTGTTTACTGTTAAATACATTATATGAAATGGTAAACATCCTAATTACCCATGTATCACAATGCTAGATTAATTAAAGCTCTCTACCAAACATCCTGGAGGAATATTAAGTTTGTGATTTTGTTGTTTTTTGCCGTTGTATTCGGTTTTCAGAGGAATCCTATTATAACAGTGGTTAATAGAACCGTGTGCAGCAAAGAAGATAAAAGAAACTTCTTTGATAGCCATTCTTCCCTGTAGGGAGCCTTTTTTCATTCAAGACTACCATTACAGAGAATGGAAACGGGCCTCAGAGTAAGACTTGAATATTGAGCTAGCGTAGCTGGGTCTGTTTCTTCCGGGGTAAGAATGATCTCCTCTTTGTATATATTTCCCTTTGTGTTGTTTCATTCACGAATCTTCTTGCCCTGACAACCATCTCCATAAACGCTGCTGAGATGATGACTAAGACACCCGCAGCCCAAATTATTTCCCTTTAATTTTTTTCATTCTAAAACAGAGTGTTCTTGAGACCTTTTAGTAGTAGTTGCTGCTTTCGAAACCTGCAAGATTATCAAAATCCTTTGGAGGGAGCTTTTTAAAAGACTAAGGGCCCAGAAAATGTAGAAAATTTATATATTTACTTATAATTTATATTTAATATAAATAAATAAAAATAAGTGGATGATGAGAAACAGGAAATAAAAAGCAATACAGAAGTGTGTCAGGCAGTTGATTAGTAAACATATGTTATTTTTCTGGAAAAAGAAGTCTGAAAAGACTCCACCCCCAGAGGTTATATTTCACTAGCTCTGGTGTGGGCCCTGATCGTTGCATGTTTTTAAACCTCATGGGCGATTTTTAATGATCAACCATATTTGGGAACCAGTGGTTTAATTTCCTGTATGAATCAAAAGAGGTGGTATATGATAGGGAGTCTTATCCTAAGATCCTTTGTTTTCCTTCTGTGAGCCTTTCTCTGGGCTAAGATCTTGTCCAGTGGTAGGTGGTACATGAGGTCAATGAGAAGTACTTTGAGCTCGAAGTGAAGACAGCCAGATTTGATTTTATCTGTTAGTAACAATCCCTTTTCAAACGCCTCGTCTATTCTTGCGATGAGTTTTTTTCTGCCTACAAAATAGATTTTGTAAGCAATGATCCTTCATGTTGGTTGCAAATGTGATTTGAAATGTATTTAGGCTGCAGGGGGTACATGGATGAAAACCGCTATGGTTATTCATTGGCATATAAAACAAAAGATCAAATTTGCTTCTCAGTGCTTACCCCCAAACATGTTTTTGCTACTTTATTCACTGATAGAAGATCCCTTGTATTGTTCCCATAAGAAATCATCCTAAGACTGAGTTGATGGAGATACAGACCCAGTAGGACCACAGCTATATAATATATACAATAAAGATAGGCGCAAATACACATGGTTTCTCTGATCGCCAGTAAAATCTCAAATTAATGTAAAATTCATCCCATAAAGTCATTTCTTATTGTTTCATAGTATATTTTCAAATATGTCTTTTTTTCTTATTTGGATAATATTTCATATTTAGCGCACAGAAATTTAAAGCATTCTTTCATCAATATTTTCTAAATAATAAGACTAATTTCAAAGAGACATAAAAAGAAAACTGTGGTTAATAACTAAGTATGAAAACATGGCTAGCTAGAATTAATCTGCATATGTAAACTTAATTAACATTTATTTTATTCAAATCGAGTAATTTGCATAAATTTTGAAGGGAATTTACTTTCTGGCATATTTTCATTTCGTGAAAGCTCAGATGCTTTATGAATATGACAATGGCTTCAAACAGTTATTATTCTGAGATAATCAGGATGTTATGATAGCTCAATTTTTGTGGTGAATTTATTTTCATGGATAGCCATTATTATGTAATCCATCAAGTAACGTTTAGGATTTGTCTTCAGAGACAACTTTTCTATCCATACAAAATCTTGATGATCTAGAAAGATGGGACGTAGTATCACCCAACGTCGAGTTGTGTTGCCAAGAGGATACTTCTCTGATTAGTTTCTTATCTGTCATGAGCAGTGGCACACATGTGGAAACCATCTCAGCTCTAAGCCAGCTCCATATGCATCTTGTAAAATACCACCCTCTGAGGCAGTGGAGAAAAGCTCTCCATTCCCATCTCCACCCTGTTTCCTGCAACTTCTGTGAAGTCACAGAACTTGGGGAGGAAATAGTGGCGCTTCCTGGCCTAGATTTATCACCATCTGGGAACCACAATGAGATGCCTGGTGATGCCACCACCGCTTTAATCTGCCACATTCTGGGAAATTCACCACCCACGGGGCGACTCTGGCCAATTCAAGTCACCTCATCCACTGGGAAGAGGAAGAGAAGAGAAATAATGGGGAAGGAGTCTTGCTCAGAAACCTCCCAGCCTGCTTCTATTTGCTACCACATCCTGTGCTAACATTCCTCGGGCTGACTTCCAAGGCCATTGCTGATTTGGCCCCGCCCTGCCAATTTCTCTCCGGAGCCAAATTGGCCCCCATGATCCACAAACAGAGTCATCTCAGCCTCGGTCTTCACTGAGATTGTTGCTCTTCCCCATGATCCTTCCAGGTGGGACAGCCCAAGTGTCAAATCTCCGAGAAATCTTCCCTGATTCCTCCAGCTTATATAATACCTACTACCGTTCCTCCCCTCTGACCTCACAATTTCACCCGTAACAGGTCATTTAGAACCTAATTAGGAGCTAGCATGTACCGTCCTTTGGGTCATGAGTTAACTTTAATTCCCCAGTTAGCATAACTTCTGTGACTAATGTCTATTTGCTAAACTCTCCTCACTCTCCCTTTCTTCACCCAGTGGGATGGACACTCAGTAGCCATCAAGTGCTCAGTCCACTAATAGATGTTCAATAATTCATAAGATCTTAGAATTGGAACTTTTAAATTCAGCTAATAGGTGGGCAAATGAACTCTGCTGTATTAGAGAGAGAACCATTTCCATAGCCCTTCCGTCTTTCCTTCCATCGTTCCATCCAGTTTTCCTTCCTTCCTTCCTTCTTTCCTTCCTTTCCTTCCTTCCTTCCTTCCTTCCTTCCTTCCTTCCTTCTTTCCTTCCTTCCTTCCTTCCTTCCTTCCTTCCTTCCTTCCTTCCCTTCCTTCCTTCCTTCCTTCCTTCCTTTCCTTCCTTCCTTTCCTTCCTTTCCTTCCTTCCTTCCCTTCCTTCCCTTCCTTCCTTCCTTCCTTCCTTCCTTCCTTCTTTCCTTCCTTCCTTTCCTTCCTTCCTTCCTTCCTTCCTTTCTTTCCTTCCTTTCCTTCCTTCCTTCCCTTCCCTTCCTTTCCTTTCCTTTCCTTTCCTTTCCTTTCCTTCCTTCCTTTCCTTCCTTTCCTTCCTTCCTTCCTTCCTTCCTTCCTTCCTTCCTTCCTTTCCTTCCTTCCTTCCTTCCTTCCTTCCTTCCTTCCTTCCTTCCTTCCTTCCTTTCCTTCCTTTCCTTCCTTCCTTCCTTCCTTCCTTCCTTCCTTCCTTCCTTCCTTCCCCTAATCCTTACTTTCTTCTTTCCATCCTTTCCTTCATCCTCTGGTCCCTCCCTCTTTCCTTCCTTCCCTAGCCTCCACATGCTTGCAGAGTCAATATCTCTTCAACTATGACTTTTATCAATGTATTCATTTAACCAGAATTCTCAGACACCTACTGAAAGGTGGGCCGTATTAGGCTATGGAGATGTAAAAGTAACTACAACCTGGCTAGGTCTCTTGGAAAAGACAAACCAGTGATACAATGTGTAAAGAATTAAGCTGAGGAGACACTTAAAACTGCAGAGAGCAACTCCCTCCCTCTGAAGGCCACAGCTTTGCAGCCCTGTGAGGTCAAAACAGATGGTTACTGAGGTTTAACTCTCATTGATCCAATTGTGAAGATTTGCTACAAATTCTTAGGAAGAGAATGACTAAGGTTGACTTAAATTCATACAGAGAGTTTGCACATTATACCAGTTATGTCCTAAGAGCTCATTGCTAAGAATATTCTTTGGAAATTTGGGACACCTTTTTCAAATTCAAACACAGTTTTGCTTAGTGATTCTGTCCTTGGGCTACACATGAAAGCTGGTTATATTCACTGTGTACCTGAAGTTTAGCACAGCGTAATATTAATGCTATAAAATCTAACCAGATGTAAATGGATTTTTTTCAGAAAGCAGCAGAGCTCCACATTTGTCCACTGGGACCATGGCAACCCGCCCCCTCTCACCTGCTTCTCCGGGCTCCCCTTACCCTACCATTCAAGAAGGAGGGGGTACCCTCTTTCCCTGTTCCCTCCATGCACGCTACATGGGGATAAGTGATCATCCAGCGTCTCCCATGGTGGCTGGGAGTGAGGCTTCCTGGAGGAGCATGGAGAACACGGGGGCAGGTTAAGAGAGCTCTGTGTACCGCAGCCACATTTCCTCAGTTGGAAATGGAGATAAGCAGTGTGACAGAAGGTTTTTGGATGTTCCCCTGGTAGGAGAGGCAGTCTGGGAGATGATGATTTGTCACCAAGTTCTGGAATTTCTCAGACCTTTTACCCCCTCCTGGGCTTAGAGGAGGATTAGAGAGAGTGTATATAAGGTTTCTACTTAATGGGCGAATGACAGTTCTGAGTAGAGTACGTTTAGTATTTACTGAGAGCTTACTCTTACTAGGAGAGAATAATGAGATACTATTCGATAGGGCTTCTTATTCGATGTCGCTTTTAATTCTCACAGCACCCCAGGGGGCTGTTCTAGCCCATTTACGGATGAGAAACGGAGACAGAAGGTTAAGGAAGGCCACCCAGTAAATAAGGACAAAGCTGAGGTTCACAACTGGGCAGTCTGAGGCCGGAGCCCAGCACCCTGGCTTTTGCTATTATTGCTCGTAGGGTCAGTAGAACAGACACCCGGAACAGAGGCGGTCATAGAAAGCTCCAGACATGTGCTTTGGTAGTTGCCAGTGGGTGGGCTGAGGAGAGGGGCCGGAGGATGAAGCGTGAAAGCGGACAAGGGGCGGTGGGAGGACCAAGAGCGCTGGGGGCCAGCACCACCCGTCTGCAGTCTCTGCTCGCCCCGCCCACCCACTCACACACCTGCTTGGGGCCGCGTGAGCTCTGAGGCACCCCCTTCTCTCCCGCTCCACTGGCCCATTATGGGACTTTCGGTGTTCACTTGCACACCTGTCGGAAGCCGGGGCTCCTTTCTGCCTCGACCTCCCCCCCCCCCCCCCCCCCCGTTTGTCTTATGTTGCCGCCCTGAGAGCAAACACAGAAGCAGCTCGGGGCTTCTGCCCCCTCCCCCCCCCCCCCCCACGCCCTTGTCCTGCAACTTCAACTTCAACCCGGGACAGAGATAGATGCATGAGATAATAAAAGCCAACAGCAGGTTACTCCTAAACACCATTGTCTATAGTAAAAATTACCGTTTGCTGTAGTAGAGTCCCAGCCTCGGAGCACCACTGGGGACTGATTTCTAGGACCAAGAAAAAGAAGGATCAGGGGCTTTTGGAAAGTGAGGCTGCGGGTTTGGTGAAGCTGGGGGGGCCGCCACAGGTGGGGTGGAAGAGAAAGGAGCGTTCTCTCTCCTTTCTCTCTCATTCCCCCCTCTTTGCCATGTACCTGGGATGACGTAAGGGGCGTGCCTGACCCCAGCAGCCAGAGGGCCACGAGGGTAGCAGGCTGGAGCAGGGGCTCTCCCTCCGCTTATGTGTGAGGAATACGTCTAAACCGGTGAACTACGTTTCACAAAATTCAGATGCCCCATTGAGCTTTTGAAAATTAGACGTGCAATGCAGACTCACTGTAGGAAAATCAGGATGACTGTTAATCTAGACAGCACTTTCTCTAATCTCATTTTATCCCGTCCAAAGAATGGGATCTGTGGTCATCTCAAAATGAGCCCACTGCTCCTTTGTGGTTTTATGATAACTTCATATTTGAGGGATCATCTTAGATTTAGATTGCTCTGAGTTCATGGATATAAAGAGCCTCTGTAACTCCTCTGCCTCTAGGCCAGAAACAGTTAAGTAGAATAAAATCTGTAAAAATAAAAATAACAGAGCAAGACAAGCTTTAAGAACAAAAATATTCACAGGCCAATTTCTTTCTTTCTTGCCTCCTTCCATTCCTTCCTCTCCCCTCTTCTCCCCTCTCCTCCCCCTTTTCCTCTCTCTTCCTTCCTTCCTTCCTTCCTTCCTTCCTTCCTTCCTCCCTCCCTCCCTCCCTCCCTCCCTCCCTCCTTCCTTTTTCTTTCTTTCTTTCTTTCTTTCTTTCTTTCTTTCTTTCTTTCTTTCTTTCTCTTTTTTTCTTTCTCTCTCTTTTTTTTCTTTCTTTCTCTCTCTCCCTCTTCTTTCTTTCTTTCTTTCTTTCCCTCTCCTATCTTTCTTTCTTGTGGGCAGTGATTTTGCAAACCTGTTGAGAGAGATAAATTGAAATGAATTGTCACAGAAGCATTAAATATTATAGATGATAACAGTGAAAAATGAACAGGGAATTGGGGTGGAATTTTGTACAGCTGAAAAATAATTCCACTGAGGGCTAGATAACATTAAGACAGAGGAATTCTGGAGTGATAATGGGAATTGCTTTCAGGTAACCTTCAACTCCCAGAGAGCATGTTGCAAAGGAAATATAAAGTTGATGACTGCCTTTTGTGTGGAGAGAAGTATTGATTTACTGCACAAGAATTACTCCCTGGCTGGCCACTGAGCAGAGTTTTGGGGAACAAGACACCTCAGAACTGAAGTTTTGGGGACTCACATCCCACCTGTATAAAGGATGGGCAAGAGTTTGAAAAGCTTGCTAAGTAAGAATCGGGCACTTGGGTGGCTCGGTCGGTTGAGTGTCTGACTCTTGATTTTGGTTCAGGTCATGATCCCAGGGTCGTGGGATGGAGCCCCACATAGGGCTCGACACTCAGTGTGGGGTCTGCTTAAGATCCTCTCTCTCTCTCTCCCTCCCTCCCTCTCCCCCTCCCTCCTTCCCTCCCTCTCTCCCTCCACCCCTCTCCCCGACTCGTGCTCCTTCTCTCCCTCTAGAATAAAATTAAAAATTAAAAAAAAAAAAAAGAATCAAAGCCATTCCTCCTCTTACCTGGAAATGTGTGTGACCCATGGAAGCAAGTTTTGATCCTTTTCCTGCTTAGGAAGTTTGCTGACTGTGTTGTGGAACAAACAGCAGTGCTGTAGACGTATCCATACAAATACAGTGTATTAATAGGGATCTCAAAGCAATACCCAAACCAAAACAGTGAAACCTCTCTAATCCCTGCAGTAGACATATGTATTTTTCTCACCTAATATTTACTCTAGGGCTTTCTGTAGGGCGAGGTGCCGTGGCACAAAAAAAGTGGAGCTTGTCTTCTTAAGGAATCACAGCCCTACAAAGTGTCTCCTGGTTCTTGGTTTGCCCATGAATGTGAAGATGGGGAGGGATACACACTAAGCCCAGAGGAAATGATCTTCCTATAGGTAAACACCATGTTTGTAATGAAAACCGAACCACCCGCAACCTGTACTTTGCTTCCTGACTAATGGTAACCTTTTTCAAAAATAAGATAATTAATGGAGGTAGAATGATACAAAATGGAGGCAGAGAATCACAGAGACCACTTTACGGGATGATACAAAATGGAGGCAGAGAATCACAGGGACCACTTTACGGGAAACTTCCTTCCCCGGCCTCCTCCATCTGTGTATTCTACAGCTGCATTCCCCTTGCGCAAAAGGTAATTAAGAGGTGATAATGATATTCGTCCTCCCTTATCAAAGTCATTAACACGTTATTGTTGTTGTCAGGAGGCTAGCTATTGCCTGGTTGTGGAGATGCCACTTTAGGCGAAAAGTCCTTTTTAGTCTACCAGGGATTTCTGCTGTGAGGAAGAAATTCCAGTTTGGGGACGAATTAGCAGGTTACATTCTCTGTGACTTCTGAGTGTCTTATTTCCCCAAACCTTGCAGGCTTCTGAGAACCCCCGGGGCCATTCTGACTCTCAATTTGACCTACATACTCCTTTCCAAGCTGTTCTATTCAAATCAGGGACAAACTGTCTCCTAGTCGCCACATTGCACATCTATTTTATTTGAAGATTTGGCTCCAACCCCGTCTATCCGTGGTGCCTTCTCTGAACTTAGATAAAAAGACAGAACAAATTCTTCCAACATCAGTCGGTTTCTCAGCCTTGGTTAGCGAGTGGTATGGTGCACAAATATTCACTCCAGATTGTGGTGACGGTTTCGTAATTAATCTCTTAAACATCTTGGGAAAATATGGGAGTATCTACTCGTGCAACTTTTTAACACTTTAAGGATTTCTACAGATGGAAGAAGAAGGAGCAAATGCATTCAGATTGGTTCTGAAATGTCCTAGGCTTCTTTACATTAGAAAATAGTCTGATTTCTCTGAGGTTTGTGTTTAAATTATATGATCCTTTAAATTATATGATCTAATTTGTTGACCGTAAGCCTCATTAGAATCAGACTTAGGAGGGCACCTCGGTGGCTCAGTCAGCTGAGTGGCCAACTGCAGCTCAAGTCATGATTTCGCGGTTCGTAAGTTCAAGCCCCACATTGGGTTCTCTGCTGTCAGCATGGAGCCCGCTTTGGTTTCTCTGTCCCCCTCTCTCTCTGCACCTCTCCCACTTGTGCGCTGTCTCTCTCTCTCAAAAATAAATACACATTTTTTTAAAAATCAGAGTTATGGCAGTTTGTCGTCTTTAAAAATTATCCAGATAAATATATACATCTTAAGAACCAAATATTACTAAAAGGCTTTTTTACATAAAGGGAAAAAACCCACAGCAATTCTCCTGTTCTACCCTTTCACCACCAGTCCCTGCAGGCAGCTACTTTTAATTAATTTTAGCAGTTTCTTCTGGTATTTACCTGCATATATCTAAGTAATATATATGTTCTACTAGATCATTGTTTAATAAATAACAGTTGGGGAGGATTTAAGTCTGCTATCCCATAACACTGCTTCCTCTTGTTCCCTTTTTTGGTTAAATCAATATTCAGAGCGTATATTATTATAACTATGTAAATAATGTTCTCTACTGAGCTAACACTACACTATAATTACCTTTCCTTTCTTGTACACCTTTTTGTTTTTCTTGGAGTTAATAATTGCCTTGTTTTTCATCAGCCTGACTTTGTATATAACTGTCCCTAAATTCTGCCACAACATCCAACAGTCTTCCCAAAACTTTCCACATAGTAATATAGAAGAGATAATCTGTGAGAATCTAAAGACCTCCTTCCTGGGGCCCTTTTATTCTTTTTTTCCAACCTGGACCACTGTTTCTTTTGGGCCATAGTATCACTGTTATCCCAGAACTTCTCTCTGTCATCATCTCAGTGATTCTCTGTACCTCCTTCTTGTATTAGAGGCTCTCCTTCCTGGTTTTCGTGTTTTCCTCTTTCTCGCTTTGTTCCCTCATTTGAGTGGCACACCCTTCCTGAGTAAGAGTGCATGTGAGGTAAATTTACTGAGAACTTTCCTACCTGAAAATGTCTTTATTCTACCCTTGCAATTTTTTTGGTAATTTGGCTGAAAATTCTAGGTTAAAAATAATTCTCATTCTGAATTTAAAATATCAAAATGATATGCTTTGGTTGAGTCTTTTCCTACTTATTGTGTTGGGCATTAAGTGGTCATAGCCTTTAAATGTCCCTATCCTTCCAGTCTATGAAATTTTCTTGTATTGTTTCTTCAATAGTTTGTTTTCTTCTCCCTTCTCGCAACCCCAGTTTCTCTTATAGAACTCATATTGGGCAACTATTGAAACTTTTGGATTAATCTCATATTTTCTTTTTTCTTCTCGCCTAATGCCCATGTTATTTTTTTTTGTTTTATTTTCTGGAAGATTTTATCTACTTCATCTCCCAAACTTTCTAGATTTTTTTTAAATACCATGGCTCATATTTTTAATTTCCAAGGAATCTTTCGTGTTCTAAGATTGCTGTTGCAAGGATGAAATATGTTTTTCAGCCTCTCTGTGAAAATTCATCATATTTTATTGGAAGTGTTCTTCTAATCCCTGTATTGTCTATCTTCCCTCTGATTTCTTTGTTTTCTGTTTGCTCGTTTGTCTCTGTCTTTCATGTTGGAGGCTGTCCCTTGCCAACTGAATGTTCTGTGTGCATGTGTAAGGCTCACTGATTCACTATAGAATTATAGGGCAGTGAGCCAACATTTTTACTAGAATACCACTGAATTCTACAGGGTTTTTCCTGAACGCCCTTTAACTTCTCCACAAAAGGACCTTCCAAATATCTTCCTAGGGATTATAAGCCTGGCTGTGGCCTTCTGCGTAGTAGGTGAAAAAAGGAGGTTAAAAGAGTTTGATGATCAGACTTTTGCTAATAGCCCCTGTTTCTATGTCTTCTGTGCCTTGGGGCCCTGGTCCAGAGCCTGTCTGGTTCAGAATAAGTCAGCTGTCTTTGAGGGTTGGAGATGATGATGACAAATGAACCTAAGGAGCTAACCGCACTCTACATGGGTTTTTAGTCCACCACTGACTTCATACCAGTATCCTCTGTGGTCCCTATGGCTCCAGTTCCTGAGCCCTCCAAGTTCTGAAGGATGACTAGCTTATTTCTTATTGGGTTGCCCCGATGGGAGGCATAGACTCCAGCCATCTGTGTTCTGCTTAAACTGTTATCATTGCTCTAATAGCTTGCATAAGGTTGGCATTTGTTGACATTCTTGCCCACTGTTGTCCTCTTTGTTCTGCTCATTCTTGTAGGTTTATACACTTGGATTCTTTTACTGACGTTTAAGTGGGTTTCCAGGAAGGAGTGGAGATGAATAGTATATAAAATGAACATGAACTTTGTGATTTAATTGATGATTACTTCTGAGCTACAGCTTATTTTTAAAGGAATTTTGGACCTTAACATACTGATAAGTAAATCATATTAGTATATCATTTATTTTAGTATTGATACCTGCAAGGACTGGGTCTTCCCTTATAAATTAAATTAATAGTATTCTAGGGGTACCTGGGTGGCTCAGTGGGTTAAGCGCCCAACTCTTGATTTCAGCTCAGGTCATAATCTCACAGGTTTGTGAGATCAAGCCCCACATCGGGCTCTGCGTTGACAGCGCGAAGCCCACTTGAGATTCTTCCCCCCTCCCTCTCTCCCTGCCCCCCCTTTCAAAAATAAATAAAATAAACTTTAAAAATAATAATATGCTAAAGTTGGATATGCTAACCAAGGTAAGACCAGGCCCAGGGTGGGGCGCCTAGGTGGCTCCGTCGGTTAAGTGTTTGACTTTGGCTCAGGTCATGATCTCATGGCTCGTAAGATTGAGCCCCGCATTGGGTTCTACGCTGTCAGCTCAGAGCCTGGAGCCTGCTTCAGATTCTGTCTCTGTCTCTGTCTCTGTCTCTCTCTCTCTCTCTCAAATATAAACAAACATTAAAATAAAATAATTTTTAAAAAGACCAGGCCCAGGGTTTGTGTTATCCAGTTCTGTGTTGACCATTCTCTTAGGACTTAGTACATACTTTTGCAAAGAAACTTAAAAACAGCAACAGCAACAAAACAGTGAATCACGAGGCTGCAGTTTTCTTTCTTCTTTCAATAAACATTTTAGTGGTCACCTATGAAGTGTAGTGAAATAGCCGTATGAACTGGAGATATCACGGGGAATGAACAAAGGTCCTTACCCTGGAGGGCTTCACTGCTAGTGAGAGAGACTAACAAGAAAACAGGTAACTACAAGGCCATGTAATACATCTTGGCTTAGCAATTTGGGAGCGCCATTCCCCCGAAAGTGATAAAAATGCCTACTTAATATTCTCTTGATGCTCTTCATGTGGGAATCCAAGACTCTGGCTAGTGGAAAGGTTAGAAATCAGTTCATATAGCTATCTGCTATATTTTAGATATATAGCTAGATGCTATAGATGGATACATAGAGAAACCAATAGATGCTATATTTTAGTGGGCCCTGTACCTTACAGAAACGTCACCAGAGATAGAAGCTCTAAATGCATCTTCTCCTTAGGAGACTCCCCAAGCTTTGCCCTTCAGAGCTGATACAGTAGCATGTCTGGGTTCAAAACTGTTCCTTCATGAGAAGAGACCTAGGTAAGCCTTGAATGTGATTCTATTTATTGCAGTAATCATGTTATTGTTTGTAAACACATGTGCAGAACCTTTGGGGGCAGGTGGAAGGTCTTACTCATTTCAAGGAGGTCCAGTGGTGCATTGCAAAGAGCATGAACTTTGAAGCCAGGGGAGCTGGGTTTGAATGCCACATACTAACTGTGTGATATTCAAGTTACTTGATCTCGCTACGTCTACATTTCCTGGTGCAGAATGATAGATAGTATTTTTTTCTTCCTTTCCCACCAGACAGTGATCCTTTCAAATGCAGAAAACCTATGCTATTCCCTCCCTCTCTCTCTCTCTCTCCACACACACACACACACACACACACACACACACACACACATATACATATTTTTAACATTTATTTACTTTTTAGAGAGAGAGAGAGGGAGACACAGAATCTGAAGCAGGCTCCAGGCTCTGAGCTGTCCACACAGGGCCCAACACAGGGCTCAAACTCACCAACTGTGAGATCATGACCTGAGCTGAAGTCGGACACTCAACGGACTGAGCCACCCAGGCGCCCCTGAGAACATATGCTATTATTATGTGTAATCCCACCCTTAGTGCAAGGCGGGGCACACAGTTGACACTTAATGCGTATTTATTCAATGAAGGAATAAATAAAAGGATGTTTGGATTCCACGGGTTGAGGTTTCTTCCTTTAGACTGCTCTTAACTATTTGCTGATACTAATAAGCCAGGATTCTTTTCTGAGCTCCTGGATTACAAATTCTGTGGTGCTGCAAACAGAGCTAAGAAACATTCACACGGGAGGCGCCCGGGTGGCCCAGTCTGTTAAGCGTCCGACTTCAGCGCAGGTCATGATCTCACAGTCTGTGAGTTCGAGCCCCGCATCAGGCTCTGTGCTGACAGCTCGGAGCCTGGAGCCCGCTTCAGATTCCGTGTCTCCCTCTCTCTCCGCCCCTCCCCTGCTCATGCTCTGTCTCTCACTGTCTCAAAAATAAATAAAAACATTTAAAAATAAATTAAAAAAAAAAAGAAACACTAACACGATCTTTAAACACCCAAATGACACTTGAAATTCAAACCCCCTTATGCACCCCGCGGTAGGGCATATAAAGAAGCGCCCCTGAAATAAAAGAGGTGTCTGAAGCAGCAGATTGTCTCCACTTTCTTAGTTGAAAAGGCCATTTGGCAATCATCTCTCTCGGCAGCCTCCCGGATAGGAGAATCTTCGGTCGTGAGGCTCCGCGCTGAGACCCAAAGGCAGAGGAGAGGGTGAGGCGAGGAGTTGTGTGCGTTGCACGTGATGGTGGTGGCTCTCCCTGCACAGAGCTGGAGAGTGGCCCCCGGCCAGATCGTCCATCCACCGTTGCGTTCACGAGAGCGGGAGCCGTGTTTGGCTAACCCACCGTCCGGCACTTTGTGGCTGGGGCGGTGACAGTGCGTCAGGGCTGTTTGTACCCAAAACGAAACAAGCCTCAGTGGCGTCGTCACCGTGAGCGGTCTGAGCAGCACGTGCCTCTGCTGGCCCTGGGCTCCCGTCCCCCTGGCGGCAGACGCCCGGGACCGTCGCAGACGCCCCGGCTGCTGCAGTCAGCGTCCCGCGCGTTGGCCCTGAGGTTTCGCACCGCGCTCCCGGCCGGGCTCGTCCTGCCCTTGGGTCTGCGGGAGGCCTGTCGTGTGCCGAGACCGTGCCTTCCTCGCCGGCGGGCGCGCACCTTGCCCCGAAGAGACCCACCGGCCGGAGGGCTCTTACCTGATAGTGTCCCCCGAGCCTCTCTGCCGCTCCGCTCTCTCTGCAACACCTGTTTGGATTCAACTCTCTTCCGAGGATTTCTTTGAGCTTATTCTGCCCCCCCTCCCCTTTAAGCTTTATTTATTTATTTTGAGAGGGAGAAAGAGAGGGAGAGAGAGAGAATCCCAAGCAGGCCCTGTACTGCCAGCGCGCCCAGGAGCCCCACTTTGCACTCTTGGGTATGTTGCTCATCGGGTCTCCTTCCTTCATTTTCCCCCCAGGGCACATCCCATCGACGCCCGGGACTGGGATTATGACGTCTGTGCAACTGACAGCCAATGGGCGCATTCATTTGCACCTCTTAGGAAATTCATAATCAATGAACCTAAAAGGAAATTTATTATACTTTGGCCCAAATGGGTTTTCCTGTCTTCTGGATTTTTTTTTTTATTCTATCTTGTATTTATTTAGTTACTTTTAGTATGTTTCTCTTCATTTTAAACTCTGTAGATCATATATCAAATTGATGTCTCTGTATATTTTTTAAATATTTGTTTTGTTTTTAGAGAAAGAGCATGAACAGAGGAGAGTGGCGGAGGGAGGGAGGGAGGGAGAGAGACAGAGACAGAGACAGAGACAGAGAGAGAGAGAGAGAGAGAGAGAATCTCAAGCAGGCTCTGTGGAGCCCTATGTGGGACTGGATCCCACAACCCTGGGATCATGACCCGAGCCAAAGCCAAGAGTCGGACACCCAACAAACAGCTACCCAGGTACCACTATGTGTATTTATACCAATTACCCCCATCATTTGGCCAATGTAGATGCCTAATGAATGTTTGATGGTTTATCTTGAGTCACTGTTTTGGCCTTTACAATTAAATAAGGTCCGGTCGGGAGGGCAGTGCTTTGAGCTGATGATCCTTCTAATCCCAAAGGAAGGAATGGGTCCAGTGTGTTCTCCAGAGAAGATTATAGGACTTAAGACAAAACAAATTTAAAATAAAATTTTAAGGGCATAAATACACAACATGTAAAAGTTGATTTTGTAAGGGAAAATATCAGACCATTACATTACCACAATCAGCTCAACTGAAGTGTCTAAATTAGCTGAAGTTTAGACTTTTGAGATATCTAGTGCAGAGATTTGAGCAATTTTGTGCAATTTTATACAGGGCAGGAGTTAAATCATCTCTTTCAGAATAGCCTTGGAAAATAACAAGTTTTTGTTACTTCTAAGAGATATCAGGTGTGGCTCTTGAAGCACAACGCTAGATAAGGTCTTTTAAGTTCAAGAGTTGTCCAGACTCCCATGATCATACACACACCATGCCAAGACCATGGAGCACATCATTACTGTTCAGATTCACCAGTGTTTTCTAATAATTCCCGGACATCCCAGCCATGAAGACTTACAAGGGAGGGAACTGGAATTTGCCGTGTCAGCTCTGAGGTGTCTCCCTGGAGCCTCTGACCTGGTCTCTGTTTAGACTAGACCTTGTGCTTTCTCTCCTTGGGACACTTGGGAAAGGGGCAGTGAGATTTATAGTGCGGTTCATACCATGGCAAGGAGATTTTAAAACAGTGTTCAGGCGAGCTGATTAGCCAGCAGGGATCTCTGCTGATGGTCCTCAGGGCATAAAGTTAAGAATAACTGGCTACATGTCTTTGTTTTGGGTTTTAAAGTGGTTTGGTTTCTCAGGCCACATTATCGCAGACTTCGCTGCGTTTTTAAACAATGCACACGATAAACGACTTCTCCAGGAATCACTCTTAAGTCTTACCTGGATCCCTTCCTCCTCGTTTTGCACTCAGTAATCTGTTGCTTACATTTCAACGTCTTCTGGAGACTGTTTTTCATCTGGCTTACTAGAGAGAAGCAGGGTTTTTTTTGTTTTTTGGTTTTTTTCATGAAGAATTGTGTTGTTGAATTGATTGTAATTCTTCTCCTGGAAATCTTGGCACGCAGCATCAATTTACAAATGTATACATTTGCCTGGGTTACTTTGGCTAGCCCTATTTATGACGGCGGGTTTGGGTTGAATTCTCAGGCCAGTGCCCAAACGTCCATATGCCCCAATGCTTGTTATTAAACTGGCATTCATATCTGCAAAGTCTCCGGCTAGTCCCATAATATTTCATTTAGCTGAGAGATTACAAACAACAATACTTTACGTGTGATACTGAAATAGGAGTATATCAAGATTCTGCTCTTCTGGCAGTATTTCTAAAAGCAGCCCCACCTGACGGTAGCAATGCCAGATGGTTAAGTAGAAAGGCTGATGGGCGTATAGATCTTTGGAGCTCAGTTAGCACAGAATGCCACTCTCCGCTTCTTGGAGACTCGTGCTGTCTGTAACCAGACATAATTAAAAGATTAAAGAGACATTTGGAAATGTGAAGCTGGTCACTTTTTAATCAGGGAGACTGATTTTCCAATCCCAGTGTGAAGGTGGAATTTTAAATAATTTGTAGGGTAGAAATCAGTGGCTTGTCACAACTTGGCTGAAAGAATACAGCCTCGGGGAAATAGGCGGACTGAATTTTTCTTTTTTTTTTTTTCCTCTTCTCTAAATGCTTTATGGAAAGGAGCGTAAAAGGGAGCGAGCCATGGCTGGTTGTTACAGAGATGTTTCCCAGCCTCTATATCTCTGCTGGGAGAATGAAGATTAGTTGGGTTCCCTCCCTCCCCCTCTCCTCTTCTCCCTCTGGCTGGAGGTCTGCACATATTCTCTTCACTACTCAGCAGCATTTCTCTTTTATCCTACAGATACCAGTCAGGTTAAAACCAGAGTCTCCTGAAAAGGGATCGTGACTGCAGAAAATGATGCTTCCATTAGCCACGAGGGTGCATTCCAGGGACACAGATTATCAGAAAGCACATAATCAGAGTCAGAATACAGGAGGGTTAAAGACGGGCTCTGTGGCGCTATCTCAGGGCTCCTGCGGCACCAAAGGAATAGCAGTCCTCCAGTATGAATGTCGGTTCCAGCAGCTATGTGCCAGAAGATATGAAATGGGTATCTAGAAGCCTCCATGCTAAGGGGAACCATCGATGGATTGGTTGGCCGACCGACAGAAACCAGAGAAAGGGAGGGGGTCGCCAGAAGAGGCTATTGTTTAAGAGCACGGTTCTTATATATATATATATATATATATGTATGTGTGTATGTATAAATAAATAAATAATTTTTTAAAAACCTATATGCTAACTAACTTGGATGTAAATTTATAAATAAATAAATAAATAAATAAATAAATAAATAAATATTTTTAAAAATAGAGTATGGTTCTGTTGGGTTCAGGAAACACTGAAGAAAATTTCTTTTCTTCCCAGGTCGGCCAAGTTGGCGGGTCCTCCGTGATTCAGAGACTGTCCAGTGGTGCAGGCTCACCGTGCTGGGTCCCTCCTGGGCGTGAACCAGTTGTAACACCTCTCCCCTTCCCCAGGCAAGCTTTCGGGACTAACACGGGCTTACCTGTGCTTCATGAAATTTCCAGATTGGGTTTGCCCTCGCCCGAGGTCTCCCTGCAACTTGTAAAGTTTTGTGTGCGTGTGTGTGTTTTTTAATGTTTATTTGTATTTGAGGGAGGGGGAGGGGCGGAGAGAGAGGGAGACACAGAATCCGAAGCAGGCTCCAGGCTCTGAGCTGTCAGCACAGGCCCCGACGCGGGGCTCCAACCCACGAACCGTGAGATCATGACCTGAGCCAAAGTTGGGACCCTTAACCATCTGAGCCACCCAGGCGCCCCTCCCTGTTACCTTTAATGTCTGGAGTGGCTTTGCCAAAGTGGAGGGTGGAATGGAGAAACCCTTTTATTCCACAAATAAAATCCTGTGAGGTAATCCGTTTCCTAAGGGTGAGTAGCCATTCAAGTGCATCAGTCAATAGAGGGAAGTAGGTGATGGTGGGACCTTCTCTGTTCTTAGCTGCTGTGGCTCTTTGGGAAGGATGGAGTGGGATGAAGGAGAAGGAGAGCAGGGGAGGGCTTCAGAGTATACACTGTTGGCAGGAAGGTAGGAGGCAGTGACTGCCCTCAGGAGGGGCCAGGGGAGATGGCATCCCGGGACACCTATGTGCCATTGGTTTGGCTGGAACAGCTAGAAGCTGGGAACGCAAGCGTGTTTGCCACTCTTCAAGATACGTCAACCGAGCGGTTCTTTTCTAGGACATTTCCCCCCATAAAACTCTTTAAATGAATTGGTAAAGATTCGTAGCCTTCTGGCTACTGAAATGGCAATGGATAGTCAAGTATAAGGTCCACAAAACAACTCTCCCAATAGCAGGTCATGGGGCTGAACGTAACAAGGGGTTTCTGAAGAGGGACAACATTCCAGGGCCACTCTTTGCATTCATGCTTTTACACCCGTGGATTCCTGTTCCTCTGCAAGACATAGCTAGAAGCTACTACACTACAGTTCCATCATTTCCACAACCCTGGCTGCTGGCCTATAACCCTAAAGCACGGTCTCTCAACTGCAGCATGATCGCCACTTTGGGCTGGACAGGTCTTTTCTGGGAGAGGCTGCCCCGTGCATTGTAGGATGCTTACCAGCGTTCGTGGGCTCTACCCAGTCAATGGCAGTAGCGCCCTCTCCCCCAACTGTGACAACCGAAAACATCTCCGGATATTGCCGAGAACTCCTGGGAGAGCAGGGCAGAATTGCCCATAGTTGAGAGTCACTCTCCTAAAGGAACTTCTAATTCCTACTGAACCAGTAGGCCAACTACACATCAGGTGAAATCTGCACTATTTACTAAGCTTCCTGTAAATAAAGAATAAGACCACATTAGGCATAAGCCTGTAGGTTTGAGCCGTGCTAGAATCATTGTCATAATTACTACCTACTCTGTTTGCACTAATGTTGCAATGCAGTCCTGAATAAAACTCTCAACACACGAAGCTTTATGTTACCACCTGTATTTCAGCTCTCTTCCTTTTTCCTCTCCTTGCTGTCTCCTCTCCCACCCCTTTGACCACCAACTAACTTAAATATGATAACTCTTTGAAGAGTGTTTTCCAGAAGGCAATGCTTAATGCAAAGACATGATTCACTAGTGGTCGAGACTCAGGTAGCAGGGCTCAGGCAGTCCAGAAGAGAATTCTGCAAGGGAGCCTCAAATCATACCGGGCAGAGGCTACCGAATCCCTCCATTTGTATGTTGGCTCTGTCAGAGCAGATCATGTTCTTGGTATTCGCCAACAACTGGCAACAAGAGTCAGAACTTTTGGTAGCTTTCCTGGGAAACAGATCTGGTGCTGAAGACAGGGATCTTGTCTCAACGGAAATGGAAACTTTTTGCCCCAGGAAAGGAATAATTGTAACCAATGGTTGTTACAGAGCTCTTTGCCCAAGTAATTTTGGTGAGGTTAAGTGTGTCAGCAAAGTGAACCTAGTGTTACCATCATAGATTATGAAATGCAGAGTCTAACTTTAATAAGGTTACCAGTAAATGTGGGAGTTCTGGGTCAGTAATGGGGAACTGGGGTGAGTGAGAGCCAAAGAATTGGGAAGACAGACAAATCAACAGTAACCTGTAGGGTAAACATAAAGGACGATTCACTCGAACACTTGATGAGAACAGGAAGTAAAATTTCTATCCGCATTAGTATAGTGTTGCAAATGTGTCTGGGATCATCAGGTGCATGTTAGAGGGCACCTCTGTTGTAAGGGTCTTCTAGGAGGGAATGAACATTTGGGGAAATTGATACCTAGGTCTGTCTGATGATCGAGCCCTGTCTACCAACCAGTCCCTCCAATAGCAAAAGTTGGTCTATTCCATACCATTCTGCTAGTTGTAAAGAGTGAAAAAGAAATGATCTTCTTGGTTGAAAATCCTCGGGCTAAATATTCTGAGAAGTTCCTTCAACTGCCCTACTAGAAATACAAGTGTTTATTCAAAATAATGAAATGAAAGAGAACAAATTCATAGGCAATCCATTTGGTGCTTCCAGCTTTCTTGGGCTGGGATGACTATTCTTGCGAGGTGCCCAATTTCCCTGAAATCTGTTGGGGGGGGGGCAGTACAACAAACATGCTGTGATCAATGACTGTCAGACTTCTCCCTTTTAAATCAACTCCTGTCTGTCTTTGGAGATAAGCCGTTGTCTTTCCTGTCTGTACATGTGCATGGACTCTCTTTCCTGAGCCATTTTTGAGATGTCTGGTGAAAAGGTCTGTAATGACTGCTTCTTCTTCCCTCCCCACATAAATGATCTGCTTAGTGTAAGACGTGAGGTCCTCTGTTTTTCAGTTGACTTTTAAGCATCAGGTAACGTGCCGCTGAGGTGATCTCATTCAGTTTCCCGGCTTAAATACCGTCTGCTTGCTAATGTCTCCCAGTCCAGACTTCTACATAAACTCCTGCTTCTCATTCACTATCACCCACTAAGACATCCCATAGGCATCTCAGACCTCACATGTCCAGAACCTTGATTCCTGGCTCCCAATCAGCAGACCTGTTCTTCCTGCAGCCTTACGCATCTCAGCAGATGTCAATGCCTACCTCCCTCCTCATTTGTTTAGGCCAAGAACCTTGGTATCATCCCATCTCTCGCTAAGTATATCTAATCTATCTGCAAAAATGATTGGTTCCAACTTCAAAGAACATCTATCCCCAATCTAGTCATTTCTTACTGCCTGTGTGTCTGTATCTGGCCCAAGGCACCCCTTGCCTCTTGCCCAGTTAAATACAATAGCTTCTTATTCTTTCTTTCTTTTTTTTTTTTTTTCTTAAAGGTGTTACCCTTGAATAATCTCTACACCTAACCTGGGGCTTGAACTCACAACCCTGAGATCAAGAGTTGCATGCTCCACTGAAGGAGCCATGCAGGCGCCCCTAAATGGCAGCAGCTCCTAACTCATCTTCCTGCTTCCTCACTTGTGCCTTTAGCATTGATATTCTCAGCACAGCAGCGAGAGGAGTTCTTTTAAAATTGCTGCTCTGCTTAAAATTGCCCAAAGAGTCAAACCAATGTCCTATGGACAAGAAGGCCACACTGATCCTCCCAGTGGCATTCCCTGTCCTCTTCCTCTCTCTCACTGGGTTCCAGACCCACTGCCCTGCTCAGACTGCCATTTCCCCAGATAGCAGCCTGGCTGCCTGGCTCGCTAACTTCGGGTTTCTGCTCAAACATCAGCTCGGCAGCGAGGGGGACCTTGACCCAAATGTTGAGCAGCACTTGGAACTTTCCACGCACAACTCTCCATCTGCCTTCCTTATATTATTTTTCTCCAAGGCGTTTTCGTGGATAGATTGTATTTACTTGCTTTCTTTTGTCTCTCACTGCAGGGATGTAAGGTTTATGAGGGAAAGGGCTTTGTTTTGTTCACTCCTGTATCCCCAGGGCCTGTATCAATGACTGATAGATCCCAGGTGCTTAGTACACATTTGTGAAACGAATGGCAGCTTTGTATTCCCTTTAAATGTTACTTTTGGAGGAAACCTCCCATGATCCTCTAAGTCTGGGTGAAATGCCCCTCTACAGCTGTTTCCAGTAGTGTTTGCAAAGTGGTCAGCACACTGTCCACACTCAAATATTTGTTAAATTGAATACACACGCACATACATACACACACAAGACAGGATTATAATTTAGTGAGTTAAAATTCACATGGTACGGAATTAACTATGTTAAAGTCTGCATGCAGTTCAGGGGCATTTTTTACATCCATAATGTTGCGAAATCACCACCTCTTTCCAGTTTCCAAGCATTTTTTCAACCCAGAAAGAAACCCCACACCCAGTAAACAGTCACCCTCATACTTCAGCTCAACCCCAGCTTCTGGCAACCACTAATCTGCTTTCCATCTCTAGGGCTTTATCTACTGTCAGTATTTCGTGTAAATGGAGTCATACACTCTGAGACCTTTTCGGTCAGTGTGGTTTAACTGTATGTGACTTCGAAAGGTTTTATATCAGCAAGACTATTTTTAATCCTTTTGGCATGTGTGGCCATAGGCTCAACCTGTATCTCTTTCCTTCAAGGACCTACCACTTGAAAAGACCAACAAATAAACTCACGTGAAACTTGCTTCCAAGTTACCACTGGTAATTGACCAGAAGCCTTTACTTGTGCTGTGGCCAATCGCTCAAGCCTTGGTCTCTCCCCCAGCACCCCCACCTAGCGTCTCCCATTACGCTTCTTCTCAGGGTTTACCATGTGTCCCACCCCTTTCTGCATGCTCAGTGGGATGAAAGTGTTGGCAGTAAAAGACTAAAGCTGAGGGGCACTGCCGAAAGTCCATAAAATCATGAAAGGTAGGGAAAATCTGTGTAAGAACTTGCTCCCCGAATCCAGGAATCTTTTTGAAGCTTAAAGGAGCCAGTTTAGGGGAAAAAATAAGAAGTTCTATTTTATGGAGCAGATTGGATACATACAGAACTTGTTACCCTGGTGAAAAGATAAATAGCTTTAGGGTTTAGACAAAGATACAGACAATAAATCAATAACAGACAGTTGAGAGGAAGCAGGGGACAGGAGTTAACATCCGAGGGCAATTCCCATTCTCGCCCACAGATACCCCTGGTTGGGGCGCACACGGGGCCGGCAAGAGCGGGCCCCACGGTGACATGTTAACGGCAGCCTCCTGGACTGATCGACTGGACTGTCTCTTCCAAACAGACCTCTCTGGAATTGCAGTCAGCTTCAGATTTTCAGAGCCTAATTTTGCAAATTCTCAATGAACTTGCCCTTGGGTTGAGCATTAATGTGTTCCTGAGTCTGAGCTATTTCAGAGCCTGGAGGTGACAGCATGAGAGAGGGAGGCAGAGGCATGGAGACCAGTAAATTATTTCCCTTGTTACCGAGAATGAACTTGAATTTTATGTTGGAGGAGGCAAAAGTAAAGTTCTGGGTGACCTCAGGTTTTCAATAGCCCAGTTAATTAACAGGGAACATTTGAGAATTAGCCCAATAGTTTCAAAACTTTAAACACCTTATTGAAGAAACAACACTTCCATTTTCCACTCTGACTTCAGCTTATGTTTTTGCTTTTAGATTTTGTAGTAATTTACAATTTGCAGGCAAGACAATTTGTAGGCTGTACCCTATTGTACATAACTCGCTGTGCTAGAATATCTCAACACCGCAGTCTGAGACCAATTGGACCCCAAAATATTGCTTTTTTTTTCTTACTGGACCAATGTTAACATGTGTGGTTAAAACTGAGGCATGACAAAGTCTCCCTGAAACAAATAAATGAACAATAACCAAATATTGTTTCCTTTTGCCAGTGAAAGTAGCCGGCTGGATGGACCAGCCAAAGAAAACTAAAACCAGTGTGATGAGATTTATTTTCAAAAGCTCAGACCTCTGAAATAGGCAATTAGAAAAACAGGAGTTTTGACTTCTGAAATTGAGAGTCGTGCTATTTTTTTTTTTTAATTGGGCGATATTTAGTGTAGAAGTGAAAATAACATCAAGGCTTCAGACACGATGCAGAGATTATTAATCTGAGAACAAAAGGCACTTGGCCAGTTAAAATAATAATTTTAAACAAGGACTGCAACTTTCCCAGCAAATGGCTGGAACCCAATTAGGTCTTTCCAACTGGAGTTGTAGCTCGTCCCCCCCGATGATGCGGTCTGGCATAATACAGAATGAGTAAACTTTCTTCGGTGGGGAAAATGTTATCAAAAGAAGATAATGTCATGAGGAGCCTGACCTTAGCCACTATTCATGAATGGGAAGGTGGATTTGCTAGTCAGAGAGGGCATCTGCTGAAGTCCAGGGGTTGGACGTCACTTGGGGAAAGGCAACAAGTCAGAAGACAAATGTTTTTGATTTGTGTGGTTTCCAGTAGGAAGTAATTCATCAGCTCACACAGATTTATTTAGGATCTACTTCATGTGTAGCCCTGTGCCCGGGCCTATTGGTCTGCAGGAACTTGCCTCATTCAGGGATCCTCGCACTGTTCAACACCAACGGCACCGCCATCATCCACGCAGGCAGCGTGTAGCGAAAAGTGTGTCAGGCACTTTCGATGCGTTATTTCTTTGAATGTTAGCAAATCCCCTGCACCGGAGACACTGTTTTGCTCATTTTGCAAATAGGAAAAGTCACGTTCGAAGAGATGAGGAAGCTTGCCCGGCGTCTATTTCCAGTGGCAGAGTGAAGAGGAAAGCCCACGTGGGACCACACAGCCCTCTCAGTGTACCACACTGAATGTCTGTGCCTAAGTGTGTGAACGTGTAGGGTTATATGAAACATGAGTTGTTGAATTCTGGGCAACTGTGGGCCATTGGTTTGACCAGTTTTCCCCAACTACAATAAAGACCAAGAAGACAGAGTCAACGTTTTCCGTTTGCATCCATTATTCAGTTAACAGAAAGGTAAATCAGGTGGTAAATCTTGACAATCCTCATCACTCAAATAAAAACACAACCATCTTAAGTTGAAAACCCAAAATTTTATATAATTTAATATCTATAAATCTTATTAGAACTTGCTGAGTTTTTAAAAATAATCTGTTAAACCTCGTTCGTTTTCGTTCTCAATTATTTTGAGGAACTTTTAGTTCAAAGCCAGCAGAAATTTATCTTTTCCGGAAAACAACTTAGAAACTTTCTCCCAGAACTTCCATTTAGCCATATTATCCGTATGTGTGACAGCTTTTTTTTTTTTTAATTTTTTTTTTTAACGTTTATTTATTTTTGAGACAGAGAGAGACAGAGCATGAACGGGGAGGGTCAGAGAGAGGGAGACACAGAATCTGAAACAGGCTCCAGGCTCTGAGCTGTCAGCACAGAGCCCGACGCGGGGCTTGAACTCACTGACCACGAGATCATGACCTGAGCCGAAGTCGGCCGCTTAACCAACTGAGCCACCCAGGCGCCCCGACAGCTTTTTTTTTTAAGTCATTTTGAAAGTCGTCTCTAGAGCTTTAAAAAAATTTTTAATGTGCTACCTATAGCAAAGGCAAGGGACAAAAGGCACTTCTTAATCAAGTAGCACCTAAAATCATTTTCTTTGCATCGTGGCTAAAATTTGTGAGACCTAAAAAATTTTTTAGAAGGATATAATTCACATACCATTAAATTCACCCTTTAGAGTGTGCACTTCAGTGGTTTTTGTGGGTTTTGTGTTTTGAGAGAGAGAGAGGGAGGGAGAGCATGGGGAAGAAGGTGAGAGGGAATCTTTTTTTTTTTTTTTTACATTTTTTTACTCATTCATTTTGAAAGAGACGAAGAGAGTGAGTTGGGGAGGGGCAGAGAGAGGGAGAGATAGAGATCCCAAGCAGAATCCACGCAGTAGGCACAGAATTTGCCTACCCGGATCTCCATCCCACAAACTGTGAGATCATGACCTGAGCTGAAACCAAGAGTTGGACGCCCAAATGACTAAGCCACCCAGTCCCCCTCACTTTCTATTATAATACTGCTACAAACACTCACGTATAACTTTTTGTGTGCTAGTACATTTCCAATTCTCTTGGGCATATACCTAGGAACGAAATTGGTTGGTTTAAACTGTGTTCAGTTTTTGAAGAGCTGTCGCACTGTGATCTGTACAGCAGCTATACCTTTGTACTTTCCTACCGGTAAGGTGTGAGGCTCTAATGTTTCCACATCCTCCCTGACACGCGTTATTCTCCTTTCTATTCTGGTTTTAATTACAGTCATCACAGTGGGTAAGAGATGGTATATCACTGTGATTTTGATTTGCATTTCCCTGATGAGTAATGATATTGAGCACCTCACATGTTGGCCATTGTATATCTGCTTTGGAGAAATGTCTGTTCAGATCCTTTGCCCATTTTTAAATTGTGTTGTCTTTTCAATGTTGAGTTTTAAGAGTTTTTTTAAAAAATATATTCTAGGGGTGCCTGGGTGGCTCAGTCAGTTGAGTGTCTGGCTTCAGCTCAGGTCATGATCTCACAGTTCGTGGGTTCGAACCCACATCAGGCTCTATGCTGACAGCTCAGAGCCTGGATCCTGGTTCGGATTCTGTGTCTCCCTCTCTCTCTGCCCTTACCCCATTCACATGCTGTCTCTGTGTCTCTCAAAAATGAATAAACGTTAAAAAAATTAAAAAAAATATATATATATATATTCTAGATACTAGCCCCTTATATGATATGTGATTTGCAAATATTTTCTCCTATTCTTTAGAGTGTCTTCACTTTCTTGATAGTGTTCTTTGAAGCCCAAAGGTTTTTAATTTTTATGAAGTCCAATTTATTCATTTGTTCTTTTGTCATTTATGCTTTTGGTATCATGTCTAAGAAACCATTGCCTAATCCCAGGTCCAAAAGATGTATATTTTCTTCTCAGAGTTTTAGAGTTTACTCTTACATTTAGGTCTTTAATACATCTTTTTATATGGCGTGAGGTAGGGTTCCAACTTCATTTTGTTTTTCTATCACTAGAATTAAATGTCTTGGTAGAACAACAGAGTGATGACAAGCTCAGGCTCCAGCATCCAGCTGCTGTATTGTAAAACAACCTCCCTTCTCCAGTTACAAGATTGATCTTGAGGAAAGTTCCCTCATTTCTCCATGCCTCACCTTTCCCATATGTAAAGGGGGATAGGCAGTATCTACCTCACTAGTTTGCATTAAAATCAAATTATAGAATTGTCCTGAGAAACAGAGTCTGTGCGTTTAAAGTGCAGATGCACAGTAAGCATTGCTAATTAGCTATCGTCATCACTGGCTCTGTGAACTTTACTTACATTTAGAACTATCCCAGGGGCGCCTGGGTGGCTCAGTCGGTTAAGCGGCCAACTTCGGCTCAGGTCATGATCTTGCCGTCAGTGAGTTCAAGCCCCACATCGGGCTCTGTGCTGACAGCTCAGAGCCTGGAGCCTGTTTCCTATTCTGTGTCTCCCTCTCTCTGACCCTCCCCTGTTCATGCTCTGTCTCTCTCTGTCTCAAAAATAAATAAACGTTAAAAAAAAAAATTAAAAAAAAAAAAAAAGAACTATCCCATCATCTCCTCTGGGTATATCTTTTCACTAGCAGACTTGATAAGTGTCTTATCATGAATAAGCCTTAGCAGATAGATTTTAATGTACCTTGAATGTTCCAAGAGGGTTGGATGTGGGCTGAATTTAATTTTTTGTAATGTTTATTTATTTTTGAGAGAGAGAGGGACAGAGCGTGAGTGGGGGAGGGGCAGAGAGAGAAGGAGACACAGAATCCAAAGCAGGCTCCAGGCTCTGAGCTGTCAGCACATGGCCCAACTTGGAGCTCGAACCCACGAACTGTGAGATCATGACCTGAGCCGAAGTCGACACTCAGCCGACTGAGCCACCCAGGCACCCCAGATGTGGGCTGAATGTATTGTGGTAGCTCACCCCAGAAAGAAGCAATGTATTTGGCAAAAGGCATTTCCAATCTTGTATAGAACTTCACACAAATAAAGAGACTAAAAACAAGGCAAATACATCAGTTCGCTAGGACTGCTGTAACAAAGTCCCACAACCTGGATGGTTTAAAGAATAGCAGTTTATTTTTTCACATTTCTAGAGGCTAGATGTTTGTCTTTAGTTTCTTCTGTTACCCTTTTTTGGTGTCCCCACCCCTCCCCCTCCCAACACTCCCTCCTTCCCCCAGCCTCCTCTGGGGAACAGTCCTCTTATCCAGCTGGCATCATTTGGATCACATAGAACATTAGACACAAAAGCCTAATTCTTACTAATGTGCAAGCAACTTAAACTGTTACCTGTTCACGGGGCGCCTGAGTGGCTCAGTTGGTTGAGCATCCAACTTAGGCCTAGGTCATGATCCTGCAGTTCGTGGGTTCGAGCCCCGCATCGGGCTCTGTGCTGACAGCTCGGAGCCTGGAGCCTGCTTCAGATTCTGTGTCTCCCTCTCTCTCTGCCCCTCCCCTATTCTGTCTCTCTGTCTTAAAAAAAAAAAAAAAAAAAAAAAAAAAAAAAAAGTTACACGTTCATGCAACAGTGGACTTCTTACCCAGATAGTACCACCAAACCATCAACTGCGTGTATTTGACTCCCAACAGGAAGAAGCTCTGGAAAGCCAACCTTATCTTCAGACACAGCCAAGGGAGTGACCCTCTGCTACCAGTTGCCCCAGTGCTTCCTTCGAAACTATGCCTTGTGTCCAGGGCCTGGTGTGGCCCTCGTGGCCTGTCTCCGCTGGACCCCACCACACGGCTGAGTTCAGGTAGGAACCAGACGTTACCTCTTTCAGGGGTACATTTTGATGCAGAAACAAAAGCAAGGACGAACTCTAAAGTTGATGTATTCGTTGTGAAATTCAGACATTTGCAACAAGCCAGCGAAGGAAATGTTTTGGGGAGAAACACATTCTTTTTAACTCTCTAATCATCTCACGTAGGCAACTGACTGCCTTCCTAGAGCATCAGTCCTACTGAAATGAGAGCCCCTTAATTCAGGTGGTTTGTGGAAAACATTTACCAGGAAACCTTTCCGTTCACATAACAAGAAGCTCTCAGCTAATTTAGAATTACTTGTTTTCTAATGTAAACTCTGTATTCTTAAAAAGAAAAGACAGAGCTTTAGTGTTTCCTGAGATTGGCTTCAGTTAATTAATACATGGTTGCTAACTTCAACTAGGGGAGCGGGCAGGGGGTAAAAGTGTTGCCTTAGGGAGACTTTTGTCAAATGGATAATTCAAAAAAGTCATTCCTTTTGAGCTTAAAGCCATTAACTCCTCTAGTAACCAACTGTGAGAGTTATGTTTGAGCTTGTCTTGAAAATTACTTAAAAAAAAAAAAAAGGAACAGACAAGGGGCTGCTGACTTGGCTGACAGTTTATTTACACATCTTAAACAAGAAGCTGCATATACTTGTTTTAAGATCTGTTTGGAATACTACCGGCACTCCCCAGCAGTCTTCCAGAAGGGTCCCTCTATGATCAGGGTCAGCGCCTGCTACCCTGAAGTTGCTACGGACCCTAAAGAACTCCTTCTTTTTTTTTTTTTTTTTTAACCCAGAGGAAGTAATATTCAAATGTTTGTTCTTATATACTCAATCAGTCGAGCGGATCAAATCAAAGGGAACTCTTTGGGGACAGGCTCACTATCTGGTACCTTGTTCAAAATGTGGCAGCTTAGTTCTGTTGGTTCTAAGTTCTGGAACACTTAGTTCTGTTGGTTCTTTTTGGTGTTGATGAACCTGAGGAAAGGAGAGAGAATTCCAACCGGGGCAGTATGGAATGGGGGGTGTTTCCGTTTGCTAGGGCTGCGGTGACAAAGTATCACGGAACGGGGGGCTCGAATAACAGAAATTTATTGTCTGATGGTTCTGGAGGCTGGGAAGTTCGAAATCAAAGTGTCAGTGGCGTCGGTTCCTTCCAAGGCTGGTGGAGAATCTGGAGCTGGTCTCTCTTCTTAGCTCGTCGATAGCAATCTCCTCCCTAGGTTTTCCCTCTCTGAGTGTTCCTGGGTCCAAGTTTCCCCCTTTTGCAAGGACACCAGTCATACTGGGTTAGGGCCCATCCTAATGAGCTCATTTTAACTTGATTACCTCTGGAAAGACCCTGTCTTCAAATAAGGTCACATTCTAAGGTACTGGGTGTTAGGACTCCAACATATGAATCTCAGGGGTGCAAAATTCAACCCATAATTGGGGAGCAGAGGTGTGGCATTTAGCAAAAACCCATGTGAGAACCGCATGCTGCCGTAAAGGCACTGATCCCTGACAGCCTCACCTGCTACACTCAGTACAATAACAAATGCTTTCAGTGTCTCAAAGACAAGCCGTCTAGAAGCAGTCAGATTAAGTCCTCTGTGTTCCTGTGTTTAAAATTGTGCTGTGGTCTCTTTCGCTATTATCCAGGGGATGCCTAGAACAGTATGTCTTTCGCATTGGGTCTGGAAGACAACTCGAATGATACTTTGTTAAGATGCCATGCTTTGGCAGCCAACTGATCTGCTTCTTAACATTCGGATTCATTTGGGCACATCACTTAACGTCTCTGTGTTTCTTTTTCCTTATCTGTGACATGGCTTAATAATACCCACCACGGGGCTGGACACTCAGATGACGTCATGCGGGTAAGCTCTCAGTTTAGGACCTGGCCCATAGTCAATGCCCAATAAATGGTAGTTTCTACTACTTTATTTTTGTATTTTTGGATCATTATACACATCCAGTTGTGGATCGGGGCCAGATCTTCAGTGTCCACAGACTGAGAGTAGGAGGCGAGGGTCACTTGTCATGAAAGGGAGCCTTGTGAGTCAGAGGGAGGCTTTACAAGCAGGGTGATGCTGAGGAGAGGGACATGATAGAGGCTTGTGATGTGACCCACACTCCCCAATATCCCGTATGTATCTGTAAACTGCAGAAATCATAGGATTGTTGATATGACTGGATTTCCTGTGGAAGTTGGCATGAAATGAAGCTTGGCACGAGTCTGGTATTGACTATAGGGTGGAGACAGAAAGTCAGAAGGGAGTAGAGACAGAGGACTCTGTAAGTAAATAAGATCGGAAATTCACAGAATATGAAACCGTGTATTATCACCTACAAATAAATGAATGCATGAGTGCGTGAAGCCCGTGTGGTTTCAGGTATGATTTTCTATTGCTGTAAAATCAGAAAACTTCCCACAATCTGGTCGCTTTCGACATTCTTCAGTATAATTAATCTGTTGCATAATTACCCGTTTTCCTTCGTAAAGCCCATTTTCTTGGCCTTGTTTTAGATCACCTGGTCGTTTGCCTACTGGTCTTTCAGCCATACAATTAATTAATCTCTCTGTGAATTTTTCTGCGATATAGTGAATGCAATTATGCCCCTTGCTTTCTCTGTCTTTCTGGCTACTAGTGATCACTTACAGTCCGGTTGGGGAGACTTTGCGTTGGCTGGAGAGGTTCACCCAGCAGGCAGTTCAGCACCATCCGAAATCTTCCTCTAAACCACGACCCCAGCCTCATTTACCATTAGTCCTCACAATAAACCCTCCAGGTAGGGCAACTAAGTGACCTGTTGCTCCCTGAATTCCCATTTTCCATGTTGGTTTATCTCCCTGGAATAATGTTATTTATCTCCGTCTCTTTTGCACACTCCCCCCTCCCATGGCATTTTCATCAGATGCCATCACGCACCTCGTCTAACAGTATCTTCAGCCCTATTCTTAACTGCATGGTGAGACTGTGGCTCTCCTCTCCTCAGAGCCCGGTTCACTGACTGACGTAGAGGGGGAGCCCAACACAGGGTTCCATGAAGGGGTAAATGAATGAACAGAAATGATAGTAACAGGGAAAATCCAAAACATCAAATAACCCAAAAATAATCTATATGTTCCTTTGGTATGTATTTTATACACACGTTCAGGGAACATCAAACACGAAACTTCAAATACAGCAATGAAGCCAGCCTGTGCAGATCCCACTTGGGTGGGGTGGCCTGGAAAAAGGGTGGGAATCCTAACAGGAAGGGAGGAACCTCTCCCCAGCCAAGTGCCCTTCCCTAGCCTCAGTGGCTTATCTAGAAATCAGAGAGACTCCAAATGGCTGAGAGCTTAAGGGCACAGGGCTGGGTAATTAATAAATGATTGTAATGCCTTTAGAAACGAAAGTCCTATGGAAACACTAAATTATAATGACACAAAAAGAATCATCTTCCATTTTCTTCTTTAAAGATGTAAATGGCATACTTAAAAAACAAAAACCCAAAAACCTGAAGTGGTTTGAAGAGACAGCAATAGGTTTAACAGGGACACGCACTGAATGATCATGCAAACCCATTCGGTGTTCTAAATGCAGTCACAGTGCTGACCATCAGCCCTGAAAACAAATTACAGTAGCTAATGACAGGGAACAGTAATTAGGATGTTTTTAGAAAATTACTTGGAAGCAAAATTGTCAACAAAGACCACTCAAATATAGCTGTAAACAGCTTAAATAACAGAATAATTCAGTGACCTCTGCCCCAAGCAATATGAAGAAGATGTAAAACACATCCAGGGGCCCAAATAACTGTCTTTCAAGTCATTATGTACATTGTTTTTAACCTCGGTCTCTGTGGGCCGTTCTAAATGTGGTGGGGAGCCAAGTGCCCTTGAACCGTTGTGTCGTTCGCTAAGCCTTATCCTGGTTCACTCGTATATTCTGGATAATCCTCCCTTTCTCCTCTCCTTTGCGTTTTTTTGTTATCTTTGGCATTCATTTTTGAAAAACATGTGCCTCACTTGGAGCGAATCCACGAAAGCAAACAACCTGAAAACTTTCCAGACAGCCCTGACTGTTGCGAGCCACAGGCAGCCCAGCTCCAGTGGAACGCAGCTCCCACGGCCCGGCCCGCAGTGCTGCGGGGACCCTGGCGGAAGAGTTTCTCGTTGGCTCTAATAGCAACTGACATTTACAGATCTCCGCGTTAATTCCCAACCCCCCCCACCCCCAGACTGGTTCAGCTCGCGGCTGCGATAAGCAAGTGGGGGGACGGAGGGTAGAGGGAAGAAGGGGTGGGTGGAGGCAAGTATGGAACAGGAGACAAGCCTTGAGATTGAAAAATGTTTTCTTAGTGCTTCATTTAGTAACACAGCAAAATGACGGAAATTTGAGGAGCGAGTTGCTTTGATAAATTGTCACTTTTTTTTTTTTTTTTCCAGAAAAGCTTGAGTAGATCTCCTCATTTATTGCCTGTTAAGGAAAAGTGAGCAGTTCCTTACAGGGGTACGTGTGTGTGCGTGCAGAGTGCACACGTGTGTGTTCAGGCAAAACAACCAAAAATATATTTTAAAAAGAAACCATATTAAGTGGAATCCTTTCCAAAATGTGCATTCCACATGCTTCTCTGACTAGATAGCCTCCCAAGTAGGGTAAGTGTGTTGCTATTGAGAGCTCTAGTCATTATTAGAGCCAACTGCCATAGAAAATGCTGGAATATAGTTATGCTCGGTACCCAGTATTAAATCGTTTTCAATATATTTTGGTCTGCTTTGGGGTTGTTTTTTCTACCTCTGGACTTTACTGTCAGGCTGGCAGATGTCACTTTCTGCATCCCCATCCACTTTTCCGTTTCCTGGGGTAGCAATTCTAGCTTGTTCGAATTATGGCAATAATGAGCCTACCTGGCTCTCAGTAAGTACCTGTGAATAACGCATAGGGGCATTGACAGTCATTTTGCTTGTAAGAAATTTTACTTTTTACTTTTATCTGTTTCCTGACCACATTCCAGAGATTTAAGCTGATTATCTAAATGGGGTGTCACTGAAATTAATAAAAGGTGAATTTATAGCATAGGATTTAATCGGCAGCTGATAGAGATTTATATGAAGTGTTCAGAATACACATAACTTTGTTTCAGTTCTGTGGCCCTTAGTTTCATATTTCCAGGAATACACAATATATTCAAATCATATTATTTTTAATTAATTTAATTTGAAATTTTTCCACTAATACAACTAATATAATTCTACTTGCTATACAGAGAAAAGAAACAACCAAAAAATTCCGCACTCCTATTACCCTAACACTACCATGCTTTGCACTTGGATATATAGTTGACCCTTGCACAACATGGGGGTTAGTGGCAACAACCCCCCACACAGTCAGAAATCTGCCTATAACTTTTGACTCCCTAAAAAGTTAACTGCTAATAGTCTACTATAGACCAGAAGCCTTACTAATAACGTAGTCAATAAACACATATTTTATGGGTTTTTTAATGTTTATTTATTTTTGAGAGAGGGGGAGACGGAGTGAAAGGTGGGGGGAAGGACAGAGAGAGAAGAAGACACACAATCCGAAGCAGGTTCCAGGCTCTGAGCTGTCAGCACAGAGCCCAATGCGGGGCTTAAACCCACGAGCTATGAGATCATGACCTGAGCTGAAGTCGGACACGTAACCAACTGAGCCACCCAGGTGCCCCCCATACGCAAATCTTAAATGTTCAGCTTGATGTCTAGCTTGATGACTTGATGACTAAAAGAATTGACTAAAATTAACCACCACACAGACCAAGATATAGATCATTACCAGTGCCTCACAACCCCTCCCAAGATTCCTGTGGTTTTCCTAATGAAATCGAATACTTTTCTTCTATTTTCTTTCTTTCTTTTTTTTAATGTTTATTTATTCTTGAGGGAGAGAGAGACAGAGCATGAGCAGGGGAGGGGCGGAGCGAGAGGGAGACACAGAATCTGAAACAGGCTCCATGCTCCAAGCTGTCAGCACAGAGCCCGACACGGGGCTCGAACTCACGAGCTATGAGATCATGACCTGAGCTGAAAGCAGACACTCAACCGACTGAGCCGCCCAGGCACCCCTCTTCTGTTTTCTTAAGCATGTTAACCAGAGTTACCTTTAATTTCTTGTCGGATAACTCCAATAATTTCTTAGCTATTTCACCTATTCTCCCCCACCCCCCACCAACTCCCCTCTGGCAATCATCACCCTTAGGTTTGTGTATATTACCTGTTTCTTCTTTTGGTTTTCATCATTTGATCCTATTTATTCATATCCTGGTAGATTTTTGGTTTTTTTACTGGTAGATTTTTTTTATTGAATGTCAGACATTGTGTATGAGAAATTGTAAAGCTCTGACTAATGGCATTTCTACTCAAAGAAGATTTAATTCTTTTCTGGTAGATAGACAGGCTTTATGCAGACAGACTTGGTCTGGTTGAGCATGAGTCTTAGGCTTTGTTAGACTTGATCTTTTTTTTTTTTTAACATTTATTTATTTTTGAGAGACAGACAGATCATGAGCAGGAGAGGGGCAGAGAGAGAGGGAGACACAGAATCTGAAGCAGGCTCCAGGCTCCGAGCTGTCAGCACAGAGCCTGATGCAGGGCTCAAACCCATGAACCATGACATCATGACCTGAGCCGAAGTCAGATGCTTAACTGACTGAGCCACCCAGGCACCCCAGACTTGATCTTTTTATGGTTTGCTCTTGCTCTCATGGTAGAGTCCTCTGGAGTCTCAATGGTGCCAGAGCCCTTCAATATTTCTAGGCCCCACACTTCAAACTCTATCTGTCCATCCCCTTTGGGAATGCCAAACCCTGCCATTTTCCATCCCAGAAAAATTGTCCCTATCCCCAGCCCACTTTTTTGCCTATCTCTATTCTCCATCCCATACTAGGTGGAAATAGAGGCAAACATGAGGCTTCTTTCAGTATCTCTCTCCCTCTCTCTCTAGGATTCTGGCCAATCAAGTTCTGTCTGCCTTAGTTGTTCTCTTGTGCCTTTCAATAGTTGGTTTAAATTTCTTATTCAGCTTTAACTTTTTTTTTTTTTTAATTTTAGAGAGAGAACACAAATGCACAAATGGGGGAGAGGGGCAGAGGGAAGAGCTCGGAGCCTAATGCGGGACTCAATCCCACAACCCTGGGATCGTGACCTGAGACAAAATCAAGAGTTGGACGCTCAACCAGCTAAGCCACCCAGGTGCCCCTTATTCAGCTTTGATAAAGAGGGAAGAATCTATCCAGAATGCCCCCAGAAGAATTCTTGACATCTCAATGGCGGGAATTGACTAAAAGAGTCAATGACAAGGGGAATGAGACCACCATACATAGTTTAGACCAACTTGGGCACATGGAAAGGTGAACACCTGAGCAAAATTGAGACTCTGCCAGAAAATAATTGTAGAAACTAGGATTCTATATTATTTATTTTTTTTCCATATTATTTATTTAGATGATATTGGGTTTCCTTACAAGAACTGTCACATGTTTAGATTGCACGGGCTCTCCATAATCTTAATCTTCTCCAGACAGACCTACCTCCTAATTTACTCTCTCTTTCTGCCTTGATTCCATTAATTTACAAGTTCCTTTGGACCCATTCGCTGCCTCTCTCTGTATCCTCAATCTAAAATGTATCTGTAATCTGGATAACTGGGTCTCTGTTATGAAGCATTTGATTTAAAATGTCATTTTTCTTATTTTATTTTATTTTTTAATTTACATCCAAGTTAGTTAGCATATAGTGCAACAATGATTTCATGGGTAGATTCCTTAATGCCCCTTACCCATTTAGCCCATCCCCCCTCCCACAAGCCCTTCAATAACCCTCTGTTTGTTCTCCATATTTAACAGTTTCTTATGTCCCCCTCCCTGTTTTTATATTATTTTTTGCTTCCCTTCCCTTGTGTTCATCTGTTCTGTGTCTTAAAGTCCTCATATGAGTGAAGTCATATGATATTTGTCTTTCTCTGACTAATTTCGCTTAGCATAATATCCTCTAGTTCCATCCATGTAGTTGCAAATGGCAAGATTTCATTCTTTTTGATTGCCCAGTAATACTCCATTATATATATGTATACCACATCTTCTTTATCCATTCATCTATCAGTGGACATTTGGGCTCTTTCCATACTTTGGCTAGTGTGGATAGTACCATTTTCCTTTTTTTATTGAAGAGTAGTTGACATACAGTGTGACATTGGTTTAAGGTATACAGCATAGTGATTCAACAACTCCATACATTATGCTATGCTCACCATAAGTGTAACTACATAAGTCACCATATGCTATTCCAATACCATTGACTATATTCCCTATGCTGTACATTTCATCTCTCTGACTTATTTATTTTATAACTGGAAGTCGCTACCTCTTAATTCCCTTTATCTATTTCACCCATCCCCATCCCCCACCCCCCGCCACCTCCCCTCTGGCAATCATCAGTTTGTTCTTTTTAAGAGTCTGTTTGTTTTGTTTCTTTGTTTTGTTTTTAGATTCCACATAGAAGTGAAATCATATGGTATTTGTCTTGATCTCTCTGACTTATTTCACTTAGCATTATACCCTGTAGGTCCATCCATATGGTTGCAAATGACAAGATCTCATCCTTTTTATGGCAGAGTAATATTCCACTGTGTGTGTGTGTGTGTGTGTGTGTGTGTGTGTGTGTGTGTGTGTGTATGTATGTACATCTCACATCTTCTTTACCCATTCATCTATTGATGGACACTTGGGTGGCTTCCATATCTTGGCTATTGTAAATAATGCTGCAATAAACACAGGGATGCAGATATCTTTTCAAATTAGTATTTTGTTTTCTTTGGGTAAATAACTGGTAGTGGGATTATTGGATCACATGGTATTTCTTTGTTTAATATTTTCAGGAAACTCCATAATTGTTTTCCACAGTGACTGCACCCATTTATATTCCTACCAACAGTGAAAGAGGTTCCTTTTTCTCCACATCCTCACCAATACTTGTTATTCCTTGTCTTTTTGGTACTAGCCATTGCATTAGGTGTGAGGTGATATCACACTGTGGTTTTATTTGCACTTCCCTAATGGTTAACAATGTGGAACATCTTTTCATGTAACTGTTGGCCATCTATGGAAAAATATCTAGGTTGTCTGCCCTTTTTTGATCAGATCAGTTTGGCTATTCTTGTTTTTGTTTGGGCATTGAGTTGTGTAAGTTCTTTATATATTTTGGATACTAACCCTTAATCAGATATGTCATTTACAGATTATCTTCTCCCACTCAGTAAGTTGCCTTCTCATTTTGTTGATGGTTTCCTTTGCTTTTTTGGGTGTAGTCCCAATAGTTTATTTTTGCTTTTGTTTCCTTAGCCTGAGGAGATACATTCATAAATATGTTGCTAAGACCAATGTCCAAGAGATTACTGCCTAAGTTTTCTTTTGGGGGTATGGTTTCAAGCTCTCACATTTAGGCCTTTAATTCACTTTGAGTTTATTTTTATATGTGGCATAATAAAGTCATCCAGTTTCATTCTTTTGCACGTAGCTGTCCAGTTTTCCCAGCACTATTTATTGAAGAGACTGTTGTTTTCCCCATTGTATGTTCTTGCCTCCTTTGTCATAGATTAATTGACCATAAAAGTGTGGGTTTATTTCTGGGCTCTCTATTCTATTCTTGATCTATGTGTCTATTTTTGTGCCAGTACCATACTGTTTTGATTATTAAAAGTGCAACTTTCTTATGTGAAACCAAAGTAACATTAAAAATTGTACTGAAGTTAAAATGAATTCTAAAACATGGAAATAATAGGCACTTTTCTTCCGAATGCTAGTAACTCCAAAAGGAGTTAAAATGTTCTATTAGAAGAATAGGATTCTCATTCTATTAAAATATAGAAATCTATGTAAATTATTTACAATTGGTTATATTTATACTCTTTCAAAAAAAATACGTGTCCACTAAAGGGTGTTTGAAAAGTCACAGAAATGCCTAAAGAAGAAAAGAAAATTAAACTTATTCTCACCATTTTGGGATATAGCTTGTTCATTTTTTTGGAGAATATCTATCTGATATTTTTTCCTGTGTGTGTGTGTGTGTGTGTGTGTGTGTGTGTGTGTGTTTAAAAACAATTAAAATGGTTTTAATGTGGTGGGCACTGCACGTATCATTTCCAAACCCTTTTAATATTTATTGACTTTTTTCTTTAAAAGAGATGAAAACTATACTATGTGATTATCTGAATATGAGGGGTTTTTATTTAATGAAAACAATATAAAAGTAATTACTTCTTAATATTGTTTTGATGATGTTTTTCTCCATTTAAGTCATGTGTCCACACATCCTTTGAGTTTTGAAGCTAAAGAAAAATAAATTTTATGAGAGTTTGGTCACAATGAAAACAAACAAGGAATTCAAGAGTAATCTGTTGGGTTTCACACTGTCATGCTTACAACTTCACAGCAAATCTCTGAGATTAAATCGTGACATTTCCAGACTGCGAATCCAGAGCCCTAAACCTTCCTCCTGTTTTATTTCACTGATGTTTGAAGTATGTTGGTGGTCTTGTAAGAGAATCTGAGTAAAGAGAGGAAGTAGCCAATGTTGGGGAATAGCCTAGGAAAAGAAAAACATGATTTCCTTTCTTCTACCAGAAAATATAGCTGCTCAGCCAAGATTAGTCTTTCCTCCTGCCAGACTATTTATTGGGGTGCAAAAAGAAAATATTAAAATGTTATTTTCATTTATTCATTGAAAGTTATATTTTCTGTGTATATCTTATATATTATATTATATTAATACAGTAGGATATATACATGTTTTATAATACATAAGTATATGTATATTGAGGTAAAATAAAATTCTGTGTTCTATTTACACACAAAATACAAGGTATGTATTTTTTTAAGTTTTTTTAAAATACCTTTATCATGAGGCATCTGGGTGGCTCGGTCAATTAAGTGTCCAGCTCTTGATTTCGGCTCAGGTCATATTGTCATAGTTTGTGGGTTTGAGCCCCGCGTTAGGCTCTGTGCTGACGGTGCGGAGCTTGCTAGGGATTCTCTCTCCCTCCCTCTCTCTCTTCTCCTCCCCTACTCACATGCTCTCTCTATCTCAACATACATAAGCAAACTTAAAAAAATATACCTTTTTCATGATAGGAGTACACAATCAAAACTTTTGGAGATCACTGATTATCTCCCCTCGAAATCACTTCCTTATTGGGGAGTCTCGTGAGGGATTTTAAGTGTGGAGAATCGTATCCTCACTGGAAAATGTGCTGTTTAAGATTACCTTTTTTCTAGGAGTGCCTGGGTGGCTCAGTCACTTAAGCCTCTGACTTTGGCTCAGGTGATGATCTTACTGCTTGTGAGTTTGTACCCTGCGTCGGGCTCTGTGCTGACCGCTCGGAGGCTGGAGCCTGCTTCGGATTCTGTGTCTCCCTCTCTCTCTCCCCCTCCCTCCGCTTGCACTCCATCTCTCACTCTCTTTCTCTCAAATATAAAATAAAACATAAAAAAAAATTTTATAATTACCTGGATTCTATACGTCTTTCTGATGACTGAAATCATTACTGAATGGAGCCTGGCTAAGGAAAAGGACCTTCTTCCTTAACCCCTTCCACGTGCTAATTAAAAATGGATTCAGTTACTCGGCCAATGTTGATTGAGCACCACTCTGTAGAGCACTGTTCTGCCACTGTGAAGGGAGCAGGAAGGATGAGGACAGGATTAGACGAAAGTCTGTCATTTGCAGAGAAGTGAAGCTTGATAGAAGTAAGGGCTAGGTGCTATGGGAGAGTGGGTGGGGGGTCTCCCTTCAGACCAGGGGTATCAGGGAGAAGGTTCCAATTGGAGGAGATTTTTATAGGCCAGGGGGTGCAGGACTGTCCTGGATAAGCAACCAAACAGCCATGCTGGCAAGGAAGGCATTTGGTCTGTGGGAGAAAGCGGTTAGGGTTAGGGTTAGGGTTAGGGTTAGGGTTAGGGTTAGGGTTAGGGTTAGAATAAAATAAGTCTATTAATTTGGAATTCAGTCAAGGAAGTTGATTAGGGAAGCATGCACACAAATACATTTGGAATAAACTTATGTCCCTTAATTATGGATTTGGCATTTTATTTATGAGAGCTAGCATCTTTGAATTTCTGTTTGACAACTATTGGTAATATGGGACACAGCACCGTGGTACAAAGTACACGGGACTTAGGAGTTAGACAGATACAGCTTAAACCTTGGTTCTACACTTTCTTTAACTATGGATGAGACTTTATGTAAACTTGGATCATTTCTATGAGTTTCAGGTCTCCTGTCTGTAACATGGGAATATTAATAGTACTTTGTAGGGTTGTTGGAAGAACTGGAAATATAAAGTACATGTCAAGGCCCTGTCACGTATCAGCCATACCACAAAGTCTTGCTGTTACTGTTTTCGTTTTCTGTTTTCATGTTTTAAAAACTCTGGTGCGCTTTCTGACAAATAGTCGTTTTGTTGGATGGAATTCCAAGCTCGTACAATCTGTGAACATGTTCGATAGCCATATAATTTTCTCAGCCTTTTTACAGTGAAATTAAATGCAGGACCATCCTGTAGGAATGGGTAACTTTAGCTCAGTGGTTTCATATCTGTGAAAATACCATCATTTGTTTAATAAGTGAAGTCAGAACAGGGTTAAAGCAACCTACAGAATGGTAGTGAAATTGGGTTTAAACAAATCTGTCTGTTTATATTAATTCCCTCGACTTTCTGATAGAAGGAACAGTTTTATTAGAAAATAATCAGTGTGTAGATCTCTTTTTTTCTACACATTCTATCCACCTTCACTGCATAGACCCTCTTAATCTCAATGATTCCTGTTGAGTTGGCTTCTTCACAGATAACAATGAATTTTAAGCATAGTATTTACAGGATTCTTCATTCTGTGGGGAAATTGATTTGATGGGAACAGTAGATTTGGAGTTCCGGCCTGGGGCACTGTGGAGAATTTACAGAATAAAAACAGATAACTGGGCAAAGTAAACAATATCTTTAGAGAACTTATCATCCGCTCTCCAGAAAAGGCCAGCAGAGTCATTCATTTGCTGTGTATCTTATTTTGTTAGAGACATAAATCTCAGTTATAAAATCAGTTGGGGGACTCTGCTACATGACTTTATAAAACACATGCTTGTGAGCTTTACAAAGTTTCTATGAACTCGAAGCATCCTCCTCATCCCATCGGGAATCTTCCATTAGAGGCTTGAGACATAGGAGTTAATAGGGTTTGTGATCCCCATTCTGTTTTTCCACCAAGCAGATCTCCTAAGAGTATTAATTTACGCATTCTATTTCAGTAGACACGTTAACGCTAAAAATGTCAAATTATTGCCCACATAATTTTTGTCACTTATTAGTGGAGTCTCAGTTGTCCAGTCCCTCCTCATCTGAGAGCTTTGCACACGATGAGCTCCAGCCTCTTCATAGTTCTCCCGACTAAAATCCAGCACTCTGGAAATTCTGTGTGCAAATCTCAACCCGTAGGCAAACCTGACCTCTTTGCCTCAAACTCTTCCCTCAATAAAGACAAGTTTCATCCTGCTTGGTAGTTGACATCAGTTGCGTTCCAACAGTCCAATCGTCTTTGCTGTTGTATCGGCCACAATTTTCCCCAGATAGTTTGTTTTTCCAGTAAAAAGGAATCTAAAGAATAGAAATATCCCATATTTTAATACGGGCTCTTGCTTTGTAGCAAGAGTTCAAAGGTCTCTCCAGAGGACCCTTTTGCAGTTTTCTGGGCCTTAGCCGGTCTCCCCGGAGAAAAAGCACAGTGGGAAGACTGGGGGTTATGCCTCTGGACCTCTTCCCTGCTTTTCTGCTGCGGTGGAACCAGCAGCCCTCGGTCAAGGTGTGGGCCCTGTAGAACTCTACCTTAGAACCCTGGAGAATGAATCCATTGATTTAGAAGAGGTTTTCCCTGACCTCAAAGGGTGATTGAAAGTAGGTTCAGAAAGAAAGTACGTGGTGGCTTCCCGGGACTGGGTGGACGGAAGATGGAGGATTATCAGCTAATGGGTGTAGATTTTCAGTGTTACGAGATGGATGGCATTACGAATATACTTAATACCGCTGAGTTGTACACTGAAGGCAGGTGAAGATGGCAAGTACTGTGTTACGTGTACTTTACCACATTTCTAAAAAATGAAACAAAGCAAAACAAAACAAAAACATAGGTCCGGAAGTATCACCGCACCTTTAAAGAAAATATGCGGCTGGTCGCAGCTTCAGAGTCTGAGCCAGGCCTGCGTGCACTCAAGCGCCCTGTTCCTTGTTCTTGTCATCGTCTCCTCAGATGCCAGCTGTGGGCTTCTGGCCATTGGTCACATGCTTAGCAGGAACAAGTGCCTGAATCCCCTTGTGGGGACGGGGACACTCTACACAGCTCATGTTTGGGAGTCAAAGGGCAGAGTCCCTGGGTGGCTTCAAGCCCCCACTGCTTCTCCTTGGGCTTTTATTGACTAGATCAGCTTGATTCCTCTCATGTTCAGACCTCCGTATTTAACACAATTTGGAAACTGCTCTCTCCTTGGGGAACTTTGATTTTAGGTAGCTTACTACTCAGGGAGAAGGTGGGATGAGTGCCCAAGGCTCTAAAAATGCAAGTTCCCAACCTCCAAAGGTACTGTGGCACCGTGACTTTTTCCTAATGAACCTCTCCTTGGAAACATTCTGGGGCGCCCGGGTGGCTCAGTCGGTTGAGCGTCCAACTTCTGCTCAGGTCATGATCTCACGGTCTGTGAGCTCAGGCCCTGCATCAGGCTCTGTGCTGAAGGCTCAGAGCCTGGAGTCTGCTTCAGATATTGTCTCCCTCTCTCTCTGCCCCTCCCCCGCTCATGATCTCTCCCTCCCTCCCTCCCTCTCTCTCTCTCTCTCTCTCTCTCTGTCAAAAATAAACATTAAAAACAATTAAAAAAAAAAAAGAAACATTCCAACGGAG